>NC_048303.1:11088393-11179450 GCF_013100865.1 Trachemys scripta elegans | reverse complement strand
GGGTGTGCGGGGGCAGGCGGATGCTGTGGGGGAGATGCTGCCGGGTACGGGGGTGCTGTGGGGGAGGGGGTGCTGTCGGGTGGGGTGTGAGGGGGCAGGCGGATGCTGTGGGGGAGATGCTGTCAGGTGGGGTGAGAGGGGGCAGGGGGATGCTGTGGGGAGGGCATGGGGTGCTGCTGGGTATGGGGGTGCTGTCGGGGGGGGGTGAGGGGGCAGGCGGATGCCGTGGGGAAGGGAGATGCTGTGGGGGAGCGGATGCCGTGTCCCCTCAGCCTGGGCACGAAACCACCCCTTCTCCCCGCACCCTGAGGGGCCCGTGGCCGAGCGCCCCCCTCCCCTTCTCGTCCCGCCCCCGTGCGCAGCGGGGCCGGATGGGCTGCGGAGCCCGCCCCGTCACGTGGGGGGCGCACAGAGGGTGCAGGATGGTGGCGGCTGCGGCGGCGCCCGGCGGCGGCAGCGGGTAGAAAATGGCGGATTTCGAGGCGTTGAGGGTGAGGAAAAAAAATCCATCCCTAGCCCCACCACCCCCATCACCCCCCGCCATTGCCATCCAGAGCGGCCGGCCTCCCCGCGCCCACAGCTCGGGCGGGACCCCTCAGCCGGGGCCGGTCATTGATATAGGGTCTGACCCCCCCCCCCCCCCCACCTGCTCCCCCGCGCCCTTTGGGGGCCCCCCCCCCCCCCCCCCCAGTGCTCCCACACTGCTGAGGGGCCAGGTTGCATTCATGATTCTCAAACGGAGATTGGGGGCAGGGGCAAAGTGGAGGTGCCCTACTCCTGCTCCCCAGATCTGGAGCTTTCTGTGATTGCATGCCCGGGCGCTGATCTCTCTCTTTAATATTTACCAGAGTTAGATGGGAGTGGGGAGAGAAATCCTCCCTCTCCCCCCACCCCAATTCAATGTGAATGTGGCTTTTTTGTTTGTTTTTAATCTTTGACTAGGATAAACTAATACTAGTATAAAATAGCCAGTTTTTTGGGGGTGAGGGAGGGGGGGAGAGAGAAAGAAAGAGAGCTGCCAGTAATTCTTACCGGAAAATAATCAAAATGATTTTAGAAAGGGAGGACACTTGAGCTATCTTTTAAATGTGACTTGAAGTTAGAGATGAATGCAGGCCTCAAATTAAGGTGCTTTGTGCGCGCACACACACTATCATTCATTAGCACATCTCAACGACCTTGTAGTCCTCACCTGTATGTTCTTTGACTTCAAGAAAAATGCTTTCTATTGTCTTACTTTTTTTTTTTTTTTTTAAGAGGTGGAGGAGTGGAAAACTTGCAAATCCTGGTTTCCATTTTCATGTTGAGATTGTTTTCCGACATCTTGAAATCATCCTTATGATTACATCCAGTTTACACTAGTATAGAAAATTTCTGCCTACTAAGTGAGATGATTTGCAATTGAGATCTGAAAGGAAACAATTCTGCGGTCATATATGGCACCGTTTTTCTCTGTTTCACAGAAATGTGTATCATTTTGTATTCATTGTGGGAGAGGGCGACTCAAACTGATTTTTAAAATCAGATTTGAGAGGTTAAATTTGCCATGGATATAAATTAATTGAATGCAATTTTGTGAACAATATGCACAAATCCAAGGGCTATGGAAATCCAGTATTTTTTGTGGCAGAACTATTCCATCTACCCACTTTCACTTGATGTCTTTTTACACAGTTACATTGAACTCCTGTAAACACTTTCAATATCAAGCACATTTCTTTCTTTGAAATATCTGTTAAAAGTCTAATGCAAATAGCTGACTACTTCTGCTTTTTTAAAAATATAAACATCTTTTTAATTTCCTTAAAACATCTGCAAACATCTTTTTTTGGTATATGACATTTTCTTTTATATTCTTAATTCTAGTAAGTAGAGCCCAAGTCTGCAAGAGTGCCATGCTTGCAGTGGGAGTTCTATGTGTAGGAGGTTTGCAGAACAGCTCTTAAACTTTGTCTGTGGTAGGGATTTCTGCTGTCACAATTAACATGAACCCCAGGGCTAGCACCAGTGGGAGCCCTGGTGTAGAGGAAGCTCTAGTAGCCAGGCCACTTTTCACCACTTTTAACTAACATGTGGGAAACACTGTCAGTTGCCAGAGCTCTGTCTATGTTAGGGCTCCTGCCAGTGCTAACATTGACCAATTTGTTGGAACCATAGCTCTGGTGGGGGAATTTTTTCGCACAAAATTCCTAATCCAGATATCAAAGGGGTAGCTGTGTTAGTCTGGATCTTTAAAAGCAGCAGAGGTGCCTGTGGCACCTTATAGACTAACAGATGTATAGGAGCATGAGCTTTCGTGGGTGAATACCCACTTCTTCGGATGCATGCAGATTTTTTGGGGCGGGGGGACTATGCATCCGAAGAAGTGGGTATTCACCCACGAAAGCTCATGCTCCTATACATCTGTTAGTCTATGGCCTGGTCCCCACTATAAGCCCCCACTTCGGACTAAGGTACGCAAATTCAGCTACATTAATAACGTAGCTGAATTCGAAGTAGCTTAGTCCGAACTTACCGCGGGTCCAGACGCGGCAGGGAGGCTCCCCCGTCGATGCCGCGTACTCCTCTCACCGAGCTGGAGTACCGGCGTCGACGGCGAGCACTTTCGGGATCGATCCCAGAACATCGATTGGCTGCCGCCGGACCCTCCAGTAAGTGTAGATGTACCCTATAAGGTGCCACAGGACTAATCCAGATAGGATCTGAGGGAAGAGCAGAGTTTGGTCTTCCCGAATATGGGCTTTCTTTCTGATTTGATTTAGTAAGACTTCTTCTTCTTCTTTTTTTTTTTTTTAAGGCAATATAGGTGTGGTTTTGTTTTGTTGGCGTTTTTGGGTTTGCTTGTTTAGTGTTCAACCCCCCTTCCCATGTCATACTATCGATCGTCTTGTCTCTCTACAAACTCTATACCAGGAAACGTCAGTCTTTTTTGTTTTAGCCCACCTGCAGTTTGCAATAGAAAGGAGGATTTAGCAAAATGGGTGTTGTCTCGAAGGAGGTATAAAATAAAAAGTTCCCATAAAGTTCATTCCGTCTAGTCCGTAATTACGTTGAGTGAATTGGAAATATACATCTGAAATGTCAAGTGTGAAGGTGGACATCCTGCATTTCTTCACTAGACGATGTAGGTTTTGAGACAGCTTAAATTATTAAGTTATTGTCGGGAAGGGACTCTTCCTTCTCCATACTTCTATAGATGGAAACTTCTGTAAATTTCCCCCTTCTACAATTTGATTGTTGGTAGTGCTGCTTTATTTTCCCCACTATCTTCTATCTCCTCATAACACCAAATAGCGGGAAGTAAGTTGTATGTGGTTTTTAAGCATATTACTACTGTGCAGGTGCATAGCTAAAGTAGTTTTAACTGTAAGCCCTTTGAGGCAGGGATGTGATTTGTATGATGTGCTAATAAACCATACACACCTCTGTAGATTGTCCCTTGCTATGGCTGATAGAGGGCTGTATGATCCAAGAAAGCTTTATATTATTACTAATGTGGTGAATTAAATGATCCAGTAGAGCAGTGGTTTTCAAACTGGGATACGCTACTCCTTAGGGATTCGTAAAATTTCATCGAGGCATGTGAGGAAAAAGCCTGTATTGGCAGACAGTGCATCATGTTATCCCTTACAGACCTTAACCTCTCCCCCTCCCACCCCCCCCAACCCTCCCCGTTTTCACAGGTATATTATGACCCTTCCTCCAATGGGGGTACACAGTCAACTGCATTATTTGGAAGCTTAAAAAGTTTGAAAACCGCTGCAGTAGAGAATAGGGGCAAGATCACATTAGTTGTAAATGATAAGAGCCTCCAACTTCCATGATGAGGGTAGGATTTGATGAGAAAAACGATGCTTTCCCTTATCCTTGTACCCAGTTTATATTCCTGCCTCAGTTATTGGTTTAGATAAGATACCTTGCTAGGAAAAAAAAAAAAATCCTCATTATCATAGCACCTCAGTGCCTCACAATCCTCAATGTAGATATTTTCAGAACACTTCCTCTGAGGGAAATGTTGTTATCCCCATTTTACAGATAGGACAGTGAGGCACAGAGAGACTCAGGTACAGATTTTTAAGAAGTATTTCAGCATTGCAAGACCTAAGTACCATTGACTTCAGTGAAACTTAGGGTCCTAAGTCACATAGGCCTTGCATTGCTGGGCGAGTAATGTCCATATTTTTAGAGGCATTTAGGTCTTAATGACTTGCCCAAGGTCACACAAGAAGTTTGTAGTGGAGTAGGGACCTGGGTCTCTTGAGTTCCAGGCTAGTGCTTAACCCCTGGATTACCCTTTCGTTGTAAAAGTTGTAGGGTAATGCTAGATAGTGACTGTTGGTCCAAAGTGATGGCTGTGATGTTTCTATTTCTATTTATCTTACCTGTAAACTGGGGTGTCTGTGATCTGGCTTTTCTAGTCCAGAGACTATCTTGATGTCTGTTTAGCACAGGGAGGGTGGTGATTTAGGATCCCTTTTTGTGATCCTATGTGGCTGCTGGAGAGAGAAGTGCAGTGCATGTCTAGCCATTAAGGCCTTTACTCCCACTGATAAATCACAGTTTAAAAAACTGAGCATGAAGCTCACCTGTTTGGATTAGTGGATTTGAATTACAGAAATTCAATTCACAGGTATGAAGTTGCTTATTGACAGCCACTCTTGCATGCCCCACAGTCAAGGAGGAGAATGGCTTCTTCTCAAACGGCTTTTATGAATTAACCTCCAGAAATTTCCTCCCTAAATTAGTGTTTTGTGGATTAATCTACAGTATTGTTTGTTTCAGAGTGGTAGCTGTGTTAGTCTGTATCAGCAAAAACAACCGAGGAGTCCTTGTGGCACCTTAGAGACTAACAAATTTATTTGGGCATAAGCTTTCATGGGCTAGAACCCACTTCATCAGACGCATGGCAGAGTTGCTTGCTGCACTGATGCCGAGCACGCTGTTCACCTCAATATGTGGTCTCTATCTGTCTTGTGAAGGGACAATAGGGCAGCTTGGAAAGCTCAATTTTTATTGGTAAGCGCGCTTGAAGTTTAGAAGCAGCAGATCAGATTTCAGACTTCAAGCTTGATTCTGGGTTGTTGTTGGTGGTGTTTTTTTTTTTTAGGCCAGCAGAGTATGGGGATGCTGTAGATGCAGTGTGCTCAGTTTTCTGGGGTGAAGGAGCATTTTTATGTTGTGTTTTATGATTGTGGTATTAACATACTGCGTGGGGAGCCACGACCAAAGGGTTGGAGGCAGAAAGCCTTTGATTGTGGTAAAGAAAACCAGGAAATCTTGTAGGAGCCACCATATTCCCAATTTTTTTGGAGAGGTGTCATGGATTGTCTCAGTACAATTTAGTTTGTAAAATTGAATGCTTTTTATTATACTTCATACAAATACACCAAAGGCTATTGCATTAAAGTATAAGCTGTTGTTGTCTCTTGTAGAAGAAGTGGGCTGTAGAAGAAGTGGGCTGTAGTCCATGAAAGCTTATGCTCTAATAAATTTGTTAGTCTCTAAGGTGCCACAAGTACTCCTGTTCTTCTTGTAGAAGTGGTCATTATCTTTCCCGAGCAAAACAATACTCTGAATGTAGTTTCAAGAAAGTCTTGAGAAAAGTTGTCACCAAAACATCCAGAGTAAGCCTTAACTCTCACAGGCCTTAACATTCTGGAAAGATCAGATGAATTCTGATCAAGATGGTTTAACTGTATAATATAATGGTGTTTCTTTTAAAAGCATTTTAGCAATCTGAGGAACTTTAAGGTTTAGGTTGAAAGAAGCACAATTTTGTGCTTCTCTTAATATTTTGTGTCTCTTGCAAGACTTCCATCTGTGTAGACAATAGAAAAGTTTTAGGTGAACCAGAATATACATGTTAATTCCTTTTACATTAGGAAACATTAGGTGTGACATTGGGAACCTGTCATGCCATTTGGAAGGAAAGAAGAATGTGCCAGCAGAAAGAAATTCAAGTGGATCCACATTTCTGTACCTAAAAAGAAGTTTGAATCCACATCAGGTTTCCTTAGGGCTTGTAAACAATGGAAAGTAAGTAGCATCTCATTTTAATAACTACATCTGCTTTCTGACTGGGTAATACTTGCTGACACACATCTAATCAGTGAACAACGCAAGGGACTAATAACATCCTAGTCAAAAAACACGGAGGAGTGTATGCAAGTTTGGAAGTCTCAAACTTCTGAGTTTTAAACTTCAGTTGCACAACAGAATCCTTGTGCAGCCATAGACAAGATACTTAACTTTTCTGCATCCATTTCCACACTTTGTAAATGGGGAGAATAGTTGCCTACTTAACTAGGGTATTGTGAGGATTAGTTAGTATTCGTACAATGTTTATAACATGTAAAGTGCTATATGTGTCCTTAGTATTAAGAAATAGAGTAAGAAAATGGTAATGGGATGTGCAGGTATATAAAACATTTTTGTATATCTACAGTATACTGTAGTATTGCCATACTGTGTAACATTAGTTGTTCAAGTATAAAATTTAAAACCACTGCACTTAACACATTTAATTTTATCCAGTAGAATACTGCATTTTAAAGCGTGGGTTCTCAGTTGCTAGCCAGGAAGGAAACAGCATATTATAAAGTGGATGAATTTTGTTTATCTTGTCATGTCCCATTGTGCACATCTTTCAGTTTTTGTAATGTATTACTTGCATCAAGGGCTCTGGGTTTATGATTTCTAACCCAAAGCCAATGTGTAATTCTTGATGAAACTTGAGTGGTGGAATGCAGCTGTGACTAGACAGTGAACAATTGTCTGTAACTATATGCTGTAGAGATCTCAACATTGTTTAGAGCATTCCATTCATTATATTTAATAAAATAACTGATTGTAACTGTAAGGTAATCTGTAACATTTGGGACTTCATCCTGCAGTCCCTGCACACACACATCCCACTGATTTGAACAGAGATTTTGTGTTACAGGTTTGATACCTTAAATATTAAATGGGGTGGGGGGGGGGGAGATGAATTGTACTACTCTAGAGTTTAAAGATCCAGTAATTCACACAAGCAGCATTTAAAGAAATGAAAAGTGAGATCATCCATTTCATAGGATTAAAAAAAAACTATAGTCGTCCCCCCCCCCCCCCTCCGGGGGCTGGGAATGAAGGGGACTTAATCTTCCCCTGCACAGCTGCTCGGGGTGGGGGTGGGGAGATCAGACCCACCTCGGGGTACCTACCCCAGCTGCAGGAAGCTCTGGGGCTGGGCAGGGAAGTCCTGTCCCTCCTTAATACCTGACTGATGAGCATGTAGGGCCACGTTTTCAGAGATTTGTGTGCATCCAACACAAGCATTCAGTTATGGTTTACAATACCATGCACTGGGATGCATGCAGCTTGGAAAACCTGCTGCTTAATTTATACATTTCCTTATTAGCTATCAATTGTATTATTCTTCTTGCCCTCCCTTTTAGGGCTAGATAATCAGATGGTGTTAAACAAGCATAGCTCCATTTATTTAACTCGAATATAAGTATGCGCATTGAATCTTGCTAATATAATTTTTGTTACATGAGTGTAGAGCAGAGAACTGGAATCAGGCGGCCTGGTTCTGTTCATGAGTCTGTCACAGTGTTGCTGAGCCACGTTGGCCAAATCACGTAAACTCTCATTGCTAGGATCCTTCCAAATTCCTGGCCCTGAAACAGGTGTCAGACCATGAAATCAAGCTATTGGATGGGAGGGGCAGGGCTGGGGGCACCCAGGGTCTCCTACCTGGTCCCTGGCTCCAGTTGCTAGTCCCTCTTCCCCCTCCTCCCCCCCCTTCCCCAGGCTGGGAATGAATGGGACTTAATCTTCCCCTGCATAGCTGCTCGGGGGGGGTGGGGGGGGTAGGGGGGAGATCAGACCTACCTCGGGGTACCTACCCCAGCTGCAAGAAGCTCTGGGGCTGGGCAGGGAAGAGCAAGTCCTGTCCCTCTCCAGCCCAGCTGGGAGTAGCAGCTAGGAGGACCCCCAGCAGCACGGGGGAGGTCAGACTCACTTCCACCTCCAGTAACCTCCTGTGACTGCAGGAAGTTCCGGGGCTGCTGCCTTCAGAACCTAGCTCTGAAGGCAGCGCAGAAGTGAGGGTGGCAATCCCATGGACCATGCCTTTCCCCCCTCCCCCACACACAACCGCTTTGTGACCGCCCCCCCCACCCCATGACTCCCTTTTCGGTCGGGACCCCCACGGTTACAACACCCTGAAATTTCAGATGTAAACATCTGAAAATGTGAAATTGACTAATTTTCAAATTCTGTGGCCGTGAACTTGACCAGAATGGACTGTGAATTTGATATGGCTCTACTCATTGCCTGTGAAAGTCTTGAGATGAAAGGTGGTATGTAAGTGCATCAGCAGCACTATTAGCAGTCTGCAGACTGCAAGATGAGTTGGGAAAAAAGAATGTAGAGATTCAAGTACTTCTTGATTGAGGTTTTTTCCAGATGCAGTAGTGGACTTAGACATGTCTTCCATTAATTTCAGTGGAAAATACCTGAATTCCCTAGATTGCTTCAATTCAAGTCTTAAGTTTAGCAAGTGAACAGGGACTGAGCTTTCAAACACTCATGAATAACTTTTGAATAGTAACTACTTCTTATTTGATTTCAGCTTCTTTTTAAATGGGTGAAACTTTCCTTTCTATATTATTTGGATCTAATGACCTTCAAAATCTTGTTTTTGCAAAAAACACACTTGAATTATAAAAGCACAGGAAAAATGCTTGAAGTTCCCAGACTATTTTTCCTGTTTAAAACTTAAACATGGTCCAACAGAACTTCCTTCAAACTTTCTCCTCCCTCTCCCCCCCCCCCAAAAAAAAAAAAAAAAGAGAAGCTGATTGGGTGAAACTTTTACAAAGCATGAAGTCACAGCTTGGAAGAGATTTGATTTTTACATCTGAAGCTTGCATCCTCTATTAAAAAAGGGTGAAGGTGGTTATATGTAAGAGAGACTGGAAATTAAAAGTAAATTGTGAAAGTACCATCAATAGCCCAGATCAGTAGTGTGAAAAACACACTGGTAACTAGGCTCTAGTTTTGCAGTGTCTAGAGAACAAACAAAAAAATGAAAACAACTTTTTGGAACCTATATTAGGTATAACTTGTAAATGGAAATATTTACTGGAAATGACTCAGGCATGATCTTGCAAATAGATGCACAAGAATAGATGCTTATGCCCCTACAGGCTCCGGAATCCATAGAAACATAAGGTCCATTCTGGCAGATCTGTTTGCAGGATCAGGAAATAAATTATGAAATAGGGACTTGATCCTGCATTCCTTACATATCCAAAACTACGTTGACTTAAAGGGAAAGCAGAATCCAGCTCTAAATGGAATGTTCTGTTAATGAGCGTGTTTAATCACTTGCGGTAAAATCGATGTTAGCAATATTTTTCTTCAAAAGCACAAATGTTGTGCATCAATGCAGTGTACATGGTTTTTCTACTTACAAGATGCATCTGAGGTGCATTGACTCTCCATTTAACTCGCGGGTTGTGACATTGATACTAATATGCGATAGCAAAATGCTAGTCTTTAGAATGTCCACATTAAGCATGAGTTGTTTCTATACATGCTTGACTGCAAATTTTGCCTTGATTAATTTTCAGGAATGCACACAAGCAGCAGTAAGGGAAATTGAAAGCATACTGTAAGGCATAGCCTGTTTCTTTAACCCTTGCGTGAAAGAGTTTCCACATTACATTTTGTTTTAAATTCTGTTAGTCAAAATGGATTCCATAAATGCTATCGGCAAAAAATTTTGTTCCCTAAACCTAAAATAAGAACTTCACATGGCTATTAAATTTCTTTGTTGCATTTTGTATATAAACAGTCTGACATCCAAGAGCATGTTAAGCCAATTAAGTATCTTTTTAATATAGGAAAATAAGATTTTAATATTTTTTCTAAATTTGAAATACATTGTAAGACTCTTAATTAAAACTGTTAACTTAAGCTAATTTTTAAAAAGCCCCAACGTTTTCGTTAAATCTCTATCCCAAGCCCAAAAACAAACCTTAAAAATTTGACTTCATAGGGAGCATGATTGGACCTGAAGGAGGGAAATATGTTGAAGGATTTTAAAATATGTCCTTCTGACAGTTTGATAGTCATTTCTGGATGGCTGGATATGTATATCTATCTCTAATCTATTTTTTTCCATGTGTAGTTTTTAGAGATTTTCTGATTTAACTGAAGGGAGTGAGAATTTGAGGTGATTTTTTAATTTTTTTTTATTGGGGCAGTCAACTTGAGAATTCTGAGTGTGAGCTAATTTTAGCAGATGTATTGTACTGTATAGTGTGAGCATTTACATATCCACAGTAAATTTATTTGAAAAATAGAAGTTCAAAGATCATGATGATAGTGATTCTAATACCAAGTTGTTACAGAGAAATAACTGTATAGTGAGTGATGTGAATTGGACATGCAGAGCTGGGAACTATATAACCATAGGGGGCGGGGGGAAGAGTAGGATAACAAATCAGTAACTGCGTTACATCTCCGTTCTGGTGGAGGCAACTGTGGTTTAGACTAAAAATAACTTTTTCCCTACCTACCTTGTCCACAATTATATGATGGATTTATCTGCTCTAATACCAAAATAAGGGATAAAACTATCTTGAAATTTATTGTCAACAGTTTCCAATATCCATATTTTATTTACTTTCAAAAATTCAAGACCATTTATGATTTGGCAGTAAACAAATAACGTTTTATAGAATCCTAGGTCCCTGCCATTTCAAACTCCTATTTAGGTCATCTGGTTATCTCCCTGATAGTTAGTATTGTTACTTACAGTACATTTAAAGCTATCCTGGACAAAATACTAGAATGTGTCAGATCATGGGACTCCCTCTACTTACCCTGGAAGACTTCCACATTCCACACCTTACTGTGTTTCACTCTCATGAAATTTCTCCTGATATTCACCCTAATTCTTCCCTTCAGCAATTTCGATTCTGTAACTTCTAGCAATATCATGAATCATTCTACATAATTCCTCTCCATATTTATACTGTTAAAATAACTGTTGCCAGTTATCATAGTATGTTTAGATGGCATCTGTTAGCCAAGTATTAATGGGAATTCCCACTAAAAAGATATCAAGACTGTCCAAGACATAATCGCACACTTATGAGAAACTACCTTTCCTATCACAATTACTGTCAACTGCTAATAGTCTAGGAAAAACACACCCCACTTCAAACATTTAAATTGTAGATATTCAAGATTAATAATTAAAGGATAAAATTGAGGTTGAGTATTTAATAGTAATAGGGAAGAAATAATAGAAACTTATGGTCTGGTTTTCCTGTTTTTCCCTTAATCTTTCTCCCTCAGTTCCAGCTGAGGTCAATGGGAAGTGTGGGTGCTCCACACCTTTGAAAATGAGGCTCTGTTGTTGTCCTAGTAAGATAGAGGACATGCTTTACAGAAAATTGTCTGGGAACCAGGAATAAACTACAGTAGAACCCCATTTAACCAAGCCTCCGTTATCTGGCTCTCCATATTTATCAAAGCACCAGCTGCCCGGGGCAGACAGTGGCCAAGGCTTGAGAAACCATTCTCTGGTTTATCTGGATTTTTGGTTATCCGATCTGGCTCTAGTCCCAAATAGATTGAATAACTGGGGTTCCACTCGAGTTTTAACACCAGCTCAGCAACTGGTCCCCCTGTTGTGTTGAATGAGTCTCTTCAAGGAACACTCAACTTGTGATTTTTTTTTTTTTTTGTTAAACTGACTAGATCTCAAGTAGCTTCATGTATTAACCTGCCTCTAATTTATTCCCCCCCCCATCTTGTGGTTTTGCATAAACATTTTTCCAGTCATGTTTCCTTCTCTCTTTAAAAATTATCTTCTCTGTGGAATAGACCCACACAAACAGGGAAACTGACCGACTAGCAGAATATGTAGGAGAAATAGTAAACAGTCTAAACACAGAGGACTCTCAAATTCACGAAGTAAACAAGCTGAAGAAATTTAATTTTGTTTTAGGTGTTACTTGTGATAATAGGGGGGAAAAGTCAGGTAGGCGTGAAGTTTTAAGTTGACAATATCCTTTTAATTTTCTCAAGCATAAAATCAGACCGTTCCGAAAGTTAATGAGTTAATTATAAAATGCCATGTAATAACTATTTTTTGGAACCTAGATGCACTATGATGGGTACCAAAAAAAAAGTCATCAAAATTACCTTTTAAATGAGTTGCTAATCCTTTTTAAAATTGTATTTTTTTTCCCAAAGTAAAGTTGAATGGTAATTCATATGAAATTTTGCAAAATTTCATATCTAGTTCATGATTTCCCTAACTCTGGAAAGCTGAGCCCTTCTTCAGGAGAATGAAACCAACTGCACCTCCTTTTGATCCTACCTGAGGAAGTGATCCCACTTTTTAGGAAACACTGGTCTAGTTGAATAGGCAACATGATACTCAAATTTTGAAAATGCGCAAGGGGCAAAGCTATACTTAGGGAGAGGCACTACCGGTTTTTAAAGAATAAATATTAAACCTGAGCTATAAAAATCTATGTACTTTCAGAATTGAATTTTATATGCTATACATATTGGGAGTACTGTGCTGACCTTAACCTTTTTTCTCCCTTTAGAATATGGTATCAAGTTTTCGAGTTTCTGAACTACAAGTGTTGTTGGGCTTTGCTGGACGTAATAAAAGTGGGCGCAAACATGACCTCCTGATGAGGGCACTGCATTTATTGAAGAGTGGCTGCAGCCCAGCAGTTCAAATTAAAATCCGAGAGCTTTATAGGCGTCGGTACCCAAGGACTATTGAAAGTCTGTCTGACTTGTCACCTATAAAACCTTCAGTTTTCAATTTGGATAGTAGCTCCTCTCCTGTGGAACCTGACTTGGCTGTTTCTGGAATCCACCCACTACCTTCTACTTCAGTCACCCCTCAATCCCCTTCGTCGCCTGTTGGTTCTGTGCTGCTTCAAGACACTAAGCCTCACTTTGAGATGCAGCAACCATCACCTCCAATTCCACCTGTTCATCCTGATGTTCAGCTAAAAAGCCTCCCATTTTATGATGTGCTTGATGTTCTCATTAAACCTACAAGTTTAGGTAAGTGTCAACAACAGACTCTACAGATTGCTTAATTTAAGACTGACTAAAGCAACCATCATTTTGATCATTACATCTGATCAGTAAATTCAGATCCATAAAATAGTGAGCTTTCCAAATTAGCCATTTGTATAGAGGTCCATATTTCCACTTTGTAAAGACAGTAAATGCTGCTTGGCATTTTATAAATTGCTCTAATTTCCACTCCCAGAAGCAATAATGTTCTTTACCTGCAGCCAAGTGACATTCAAAATCATGGTTCTTTTCTGCCTTTCAAAATGCTAAAGAAATTACTTCCTATATGATCTTTGCAGCAAAATGTACCTATGATCAGTATAAGCAAGGAGAAACCTACAAGGGCCAGTAGAAAATGGATTTTGGAAAATAATTTTTGATCCTTGTGTGTGATCACAAATTGTGCTCTCATGTTGCTAGAAGGAAGTTGTCAAGGCTAGCAAACTGTCCTCCAGCTACAGAAAATTTGAGATGTTTGTTTTCAGGGTAGGGTCTGAAGAGCCTAGCTCTTCCATAAGGAATCTGACATTATACCAAATGAGTGAAGTAGATTTAATCATTTGATGAACGTTGGTTGTGCAGAAATGATTGTTCACCTTACCTGTTATTGACTGAGGCTATGGCTACACTTGCAGAGTTTTTGCGCTGTCCGTTTCACCAGTGATAGGGAACCTGGAAAAGAAAAGTGCCGTTTTGTGTTCTCACTTACTTCCACAGGCATCAGATCGTGTTCACATTTGCAGCACTTCCATCGCCGATGAGAGCAGCGCACTGAGGGGAACTATCCCTATCCCCCCCTCTCCATTTTGAGGATAGGCCTTGTGGGAAAGGGGGGTGATCGTGGGGCATCCTGGGTCCCTGCACAGCCTCTTCTCCCCAAACGCTGATCAGCTCCAGTGGCTCAGCACTGCTCTAAGCAGGGGATCGTTTGCTCCGATAAGTGAGCGCTTGCCAAGAAAACAGGAAGGGGAGTTTCAAAGTTCCTGGGGCTTTACAGGGGGAGGGTCGGATCTCTGTTTACCTGGCAGCAGAGCTGCTCGCCAGAGTGGTCACCTTAGACACTGTGGGATATCCTCAGGACGCTAAAAGCTGTGTGAACAGGAAGAATGTGTCTTCGCTTGCGTATCACCGGTAAGAACTGTACTCATCTCGTGGAAGTGGTTTTCTGTTTGCGGTGAAACTTTCACTGCAAAAAGTCATTGGCAAGTGTAGATGCTCTCGCGGTTTTTTTTCATGGAAAAAGGGACTTTTTGTGCTTTAAATGGCAAGTGTAGACATGCCGTGACTGTTTTTATTGGAGTACAGAATAGAGCTGTTGTGTGCACTACAGCAATTTGAAGTCCTGCTTATCCTCAGGCCCAGATTTTAAAGGTATTTAGGCCTTAGTGCACTCAGTGTTGCAATGCTTATGTGATTTTTTTTTTTTTTTTTTTTTTTTTTTTTAGGGGCCTAAATCTCATTTTCAAAAGTGATCTAGTCCAAGGCTCTAAGTGCCTAGATCACTTTTGAAAATGAGATTTAGGCTCCTAAATGATATAGGCGTTGCAACGCTGAGTGCACTAAGGCTTTAAATACCTTCAAAATCTGGGTCTAAATTCAGCTCCTTGAAAACATAATATTGTATCTTTGTGAATGTTGGTTTCTGCTTCTCCCGCCCCCCCCCCAGTTCAGTTCGTTGCATCACATTTAATATTCATGCCTCTAAGACTGCACATAAGGTGGTCTCTACCTCTATCTTTGCTCTCATTTCCCCTCACGCTCCCTGCTTATTGTGGGGATTTTTCTTTTCCTAATTCCTTTCTTTTTTTCCCCTCCCCTCTTCTGTACCTGCTCCTGTGACTAGGATATACTATTTTGTCATTCGTTAGTAGCTCCCTCTTTCCTTCACGCAATCTTTTATAAGTGATCCCTATACTCTCTCTCTCAATTGAACTTAATCTTTCGAATTGTAAACTCCAGAAGGCAAGGATTGTATCATTTTCTGTTTTTGTACAGTACCAAGCACGCTGGTGCTGAGCGAGTGATATAACAACTAGGGCTGTCGATTAATCAGTTAACTCATGCAATTAACTCAAAAGAAAATAATTGTGATTAATTGCAGTTTTAATCAAACTGTTAAACAATAGAATACCAATTGAAATTTATTAAATATTTGTGAATGGTTTTTCAACATTTTCAAATATATTGATTTCAATTACAACACAGAATACAAAGTGTACAGCGCTCACTTTATATTATCATATTTGATTACAAATATTTGCACTGTAAAAATAAAAAATAGTATTTTTAATTCAGCTCATACAAGTACTATAGTGCAGTCTCTAGCGTGAAAATGCAATTTACAAATGTAGATTTTTTGTTATGTTACAGAACTGCACTCAAAAACAAAACAATGTAAAACTCTAGAGCCTACAAGTCCACTCAGTCCTACTTCTTGTTCAGCCAATCGCTCAGACAAACAAGTTTGTTTACATTTACAGGAGATAATGCTGCCCGCTTCTTATTTACAATGTCACCTGACTGTGAGAACAGGCGTTAACATGGCACCTTTGTAGCCAGCATTGCATGGTATTTACGTGCCATACATGCTAAACATTAATATGCCCCTTTATGCTTTGGCCACCATTCCAGAAGACATGCTTCTATGCTGTTGATGCTCATTTTAAAAAAGAAATGCATTAAATTTGTGATTGAACTCCTTGGGGGGAGAATTGCATGTCTCTTGCTCTTTTTTAAAACAACCTGCATTCTACCATATACTTCGTTATAGCAGTCTTGGATGATGATCCAGCACATGTTGTTCGTTTTAACAACACTTTCACTGCAGATTTGACAAAACACAAAGAAGGTAACAATGTGAGATTTCTAAAGATAGTGACAGCACTTGACCCAAGGTTTAAAAATCTGAAGTGCCTTCCAAAACCTGAGGGAGGAGGTGTGGAGTGTGCTTTCAGAAGTCTTAAATGAGCAACACTCCGATGCGGAAACTCTAAAACACGAACCACCAATACAGAAAATCAACCTTCTGCTGGTGGCATCTGACTCAGATGATGAAAATGAACATGTACTGCTTTGGATCGTTATCGAGCAGAACCTATCATCAGCATGGTTGCATGTCCTCTGGAGTGATGGTTGAAGCATGAAGGGACATATGAATCTTTACTGCATCTGACACGTAAATATCTTGTGAAACTGGCTACAACAGTGTCATGTGAACGCCTGTTCTCCCTTTCAGGTGACATTGTAAACAAGAAGCAGGCAGCATTATCTCCCGCAAATGTAAACAAACTTGTTTGTCTGAGCAATTGGCTGAACAAGAAGTAGGACTGAGTGGACTTCTAGGCTCTAAAGTTTTACATTGTTTTATTTTTGAATTCGGGGGGGGGTAGGTGTCGTACATAAATCTACATTTGTAACTTCAACTTTCATGATAAAGAGATTCCACTACAGTACTTGTGTTAGGTGAATAGAAAAATACTATTTCTTTTGTTTTTTACAGTGTAAATATTTGTAATAAAAATAAATATAAAGTGAGTGCTGTACACTTTGTAATTGAAATCAATATATTTGAAAATGTAGAAAACATCCAAAAATATTTAAATAAATGGTATTCTCTTATTGTTTAACTGTGATTAATGACGCGATTAATCACAGTAAATTTTTTTTAATCGCTTTACAGCCCTAATAATAACTGTGTGTCTTATTTGGCTTGTTAATTTTTCAGAGCTGTGAACATGTCTTAATGATATAATAAATTATTGATGGTAAGTAATGGCTTGTTCCATTAGTGTGAATAACTACCACAGTTAGATCTTCAGCATGATTGTGTTCAACTGGCAAACTTTTTGGAAAAATACTTCTATATGGATACAGAATTACTTTAAACAAGGATGCAAGTGTAATGCAACTATTTATATATCCCTATAGCATGCTTTATTGGGTTACTACTAACCAGGTAGTCTAACGCAGTTTCTTCGGAAGAGAGTAGTGCACCTGTCTTGGTTTTAGCCAGTGGCTAGATCTGGTTTTGGAAACGTTTTAGATGTTCCAGATCTTGGGGTTGGTTTGTATGGTAGTATGTGTAATTTTTCTGGGTTGGTTTGTTTTTGTTTTTGAGGAGGAAGGTAGAAAACCTGCATGATTTTTTTTTTCTCCCCAATATTTCAACCAGCTCTGGCAGTGTCTGTATCTTCCAGGGTGCACAGCATGCTGTAAGTGAGTTTGCTGACAGAGAAATGTGAGGCAATGAACACACTAAGTGTGTTTTTTGAATCTACGTAAATGTAAACTGTTTCTCTACAATGGCTATGATAAAAAGGAAACTGATTAGGTCTTGAAAATGACTTGATATTGAGTATTGCAAGCACTGAACCAAGAACAAACAAATCAACATACTGCAAAGAAGTTGTAATTGAGATTTGGTGGTTGTCAGTTTTTCTTTTAAATTAAGACATTTATTAAAATAAATTTTACTTAAAGTTTTGTGGATTGTTTATAAACAATCTACGTATATTACTATTCTTAAATGGCAGGGTACAGGATAACTTCTGTTTTTTCACTGTTGTATATCATGAACCAAAAGTTGAAACTGGTCTGAAGTACTCTGGAAAATATGGCTGTATGTAGCAGGTACTCAAGCCATGGCTCAAATGAAAGTCCCCATGTGCTAGATTAAAGACAGAGGTCCTAGCCTTTGTAGATATTGGATGTTTATGTACTGTGGTGTTGGGTGCCAATATAAGGACACAGATCACTAACAAGGAAAAAAGAACATAAGAATGGCCATACTGGATCAGACCAATGGTCTTCTCTAACTCAGTATCCTGTCTTCTGACAGTGGCCACTACCAGATAGTTGAGGGAATGAAGAAAGAGGCAATTATTGAGTGATCCATCCCCAGTCATCCAGTCCCAGCTTCTGGCAGTCAGAGGCTTAGGGACATTGGAGCATGGGGTTGCATCCCTTACCATCGTGGTTAATAGTCATTGATGGACCTATCCTCCATAGAATAACCTAGTTAATCTTTTGGCCTTCACAGCATCCCCTGGCAATGAGGTTTATAGGTTGACTGTGGGTTGTGCAAAGTACTTCCTTATGTTTGTTTAAAACCTGCTGCCCATTAATTTCATTGGGTGACCCCTGGTTCTTGTGTTATGTGAAGTGGTAAATAACACTTTCTTATTCACTTTCTCTAATCCGTTCATGATTTTTTCAGACCTCTATCAGGCCTCTTCTCTCTCTTCCCCTCCTTCCCTCCCCCCGGTTCTCTTTCCTAAGCTGAATTGTCCCAGTCTTTTTAATCTCTCCTTGTATGGAAGCAGTTCCATACCCCTGATCATTTTTGTTGCCCTTCTCTGTACCTTTTTAAATTCTAGTATGTCTCTTTTGCAATGGGATGGCCAGAACTACATGCAGTATTCAAGGGGTGGATGTACTATGGATTTATATAGTGACATTATATTTTCTCTTATATATCCATTTCCTAATGGACTCTAACAAAACCACTTTTGCTTTTATAATACTAATGTCAATTAGTAGAGTCAGCATAGGAAACCTTCCCAAAGAGATCTGGGGTCAAATTTTGATATACGTGTGCATGGCTTGTTGGCGGGGATAGCATTTTCCTTACAGAATTCAGTACATTTTCTTTAAAAGATGACTAATATTGGAGTGAAATTTCACTTATTTTTTTTGCATCTGTATGCCCTTGAAAACAATGAAAGTGAAACCATATCCTGCAACTGCAATGAGATATGGCATCCCAGCTCTATGTTTTGAAAGCAATGCTAGTTAAGTACCCCTCTATCTTCTAGTGGTATTGAAGCTTCATTTTGTTGTTAGTATTTCTGTAGGGCGTTTTAAATTTTAAAAGTACTGTGCATTGTGCCTCTAGTGATCTCCACGTTCGGGTGGCTTGTGGAGCTGCTTTTGTTTTAGTCATGATGAAACACTTAATTTTGATTTAGGGATATTCTTTTGTAGCCAAGTGCAGATTTCATATAGGATTTTTAGAGGGTTTCTTTACCATATAAAGTAACAGAAAAGCTCCTGGTTCATGCATATTTAATCTGTTGCAGGTATTTATTTGTAAAAGTAACTGATAGTCTTGACAGATAACGTTAAATTAGACAGAGTATAGAACCAAACAGCAAAGTTTCCTTAAATGATGATTACAGTGGGAATGACCGGTAATATGGGGAGACTTGATAAAAATTAATGTTAAAACTAGGAAGAGGAAATGGACAGGTATTCCCACCTTGAGAAGCTGGCCACAATATAAAAGCATAATTGTGCTACATGTTTGCATTCCTGAAGAAATTAAACCCTTCTCCTTGTTCCCTACCGGGTATCATGCTTATGAAGTCACTTTTTAAAAGTGTTCAACTGCAATATTTTTCAGCCTTTCAAAGCCATAAGCATCCTCAAGGATGGGGTGAGATGGGCCAGTAAGACCCTCTCCATTAACTTGCAAATTGTGAAGAGGAGTGATATCAGGCAGTTGTTGGCAGCATCATTTGTTGGCTTCCCACGTTTGAAGAGGGCAATGACTATCACTTCATGACAGCTTTTTAGGCTTGTGACCTGTTAAGTATTACTATCTATCTTTTAAGAGTTCTCAAGGTGAATAACGCTGCTGATAATCTACCAAGCAGTTCATGCTGCAAACTACAAGCAAACTTCAAGATGTAACATTCATGGTTATGAACTCATTGGTACTGTGAATGATGTTAAGTGTGGCCTGGGCATGGTCTTAAAGATGTCTCAGTCCTGGAGGACCTCAAGACCATGGGAATTTCTGTTGCTGCAGTAAGAGCTTGGACAACTGACCGTAATGAATGCTTGCAGACCTCCAAATCTTGAATGGCTGAAGCCTGTATTACCATTCTCTCCCCTCTCTTTCCCCCCCCCCCATTTGGCTTTGTACCTTGGTGACTTAAATAGCTACCACTCACAATAGGGCTATAGCAGACATGATGCAGTTGGTGGACCTCATTTGCAGATGTCTACCTTCTTTGTTTAAGTTCAAAATCAGGGATTTTTTGCTCTGGCAGATAGAACACTGAACGCAAACCGGACCTCTGCTTTCTGATGAAAGACAATAGTGGTTTTCCTCTGAAAGCTTCACGAACAGTGCTTGGAAACTTTGGTTGCAGTCAACACTGCTCTGCTATTCTGCATGTCAGTTTAGCTGTGCATTGCATATGCCACAGTAATTATACAAAGGATACACCATATCTGGTCAGTCCCAGGAATCTCTGACCACCTTGTTTATCTTTTTACCAAAGGTGCTGTGAAACACGTTCCTCACAGCTATCGCATGGTCTATGCTTCTTGCTGGCAGCTGAAGAGTATGAGAAGAGCTATGATCTGGGCACAGCAAAAGCACTAATAGTCATTGAACTCTGCATGCCTGAAAAGATGGAACAAAATAATGGAGGGTCTTCAGTACGCTTATTCTAGTAGTAAAGCCTGGGCACTACTCTGTGAGCTTGAAGTCACTGACCTGGGAAAAACACTGTCAACCAAAAGTGACAGCCAATGCTATCACCTCACCCTCCTTTGTAATTCAAAAACCAAAACTGACCTGTTTGGCTAGACAGAAGGTTTAGAAAGAGCTCTTTCTAAACATCCAACAAAGTTCTGCCACTTCACCTATATATCCCCATATTGCATAGTAGAAGAAATCAAGGGTCTTGTAGCCACTAAAAAAGGAAAAGCTGCTCGCAAGGACAGCATTTATCCTGAATTCCTGAAGAATTTGGTGTCAAATGATGAGCATGGTTGGCAAATGTATTCACTGCCATACGTTCAATAGTAGAACAGTCATAGGTGGTTTCAGCTGGTGTCCATGTTAGAGTAAGGCTGTACAAGTGATTTTGGGCGGTGGGGAGGAACATCACCACTCTTACTTAGCAAATGTGTTCTCTGTGCATATTCTGATTTAATAGAAGTCAATAGAAGTGTTTTACTTCTGTTAGCCTTGCACAATTGTCAATGAGTGCAAGAATTTTGCCTGATGAATTATTACCAGTGATGATGCAGAAGTCAAGAATTTTGCTTGACGTTTAGCTCCCAGGCTGTTTGCAGGACTGACCAGAAAAACACTTAAAAAAATTAAAAAATAAAAATAAAATTTGTAAACCAGGCATGCTTGAGCTAGAGTTTTATTGAGAGAGAGTGAACCCTTAAAACGCCATTTTTACTGTCCGTTTGAATGACGTGCACATCAAGTTCTACAAATGAATATTTAGAGATTGGCTACAGCCAAGCCCTAAACAGGGCTTTACTTGGTGTAATTAGTTCCATATGAGGTTTTTTACATGAAATCTATCTAGATAATTAACTACTGGGGTGGGTGGGTGTGTGTGTGTGAGAGAGAGAGAGAGAGAGCTGTTTTTAAAATAAAACAGACTTGGATTATGCACAATCCCATTTAGTAGACCCAGGAAGGCTCTTGAGACCAAGAACAAACAACTCACTGTGTGTATTTGAGAATTAGGGATTTGGAGGGTAAATAGACTCTTATGGTTGAGCAGCTAAGGAGTATAGTTATTCCCACATGACTTTTTGAAGGGATGAGTAGTTCATATATTTGCATACTAGCAATATAGGGTGGTGGTGGTGTTTTTATCTTAAAAAACCAAACCGCACATAGGCAGGAGTATTACATTAGCCTTTCCAAATGATCATGAGAGTTTTACCAGCGCAGGCCCCAAAAAATACCTACAGGCCCCACCATTAACTCCCCTTCTGCATAGTAAGAACAACTTGTAATATTTTCTGGATCCTGACCTTTCCCACAATCTGAGATTTCTGGACTACTACTTTCTTTAAATGCTGGCAGTCCAGGCTTTTCGAGGAGGCTCAGAGGCTTGGCCATGCCCCTTCTGCTCTTTCCCCAAATTCTCTGCCTCCAATGGTACAATCAATGTGGCAGTTCAGTGCTTCCAAGTTTGCCTGTTGCAATCCTAGTTTTTATAGGCAATTTTTGGAGCCATAGTGGCAAAATCTCTAAACCTTCACCCACTCTTCTCTGCTTTTAAGAGATGAAAATGTCATGGGCCTTTTCTCACTGACAGGGAGGACAAATGGAGAGCCCCTTGACTTGTCAACAAGTCTGAACATTCTACAGGCCATTATCCTCTGATCCCACTGAGGATTACCAAAAGAAACTACACCATCTGCTCAAGAAACTCCCTGAAAAAGCACAGGAACAGATCTGTACAGACACATGCCTAGGACCCCGACCAGGGGTATTCTATTTGCTACCCAAGATCCATAAACCTGGAAATCCTGGACACCCCCTCCCCCCCATCATCTCAGGCATTGGCACCTTAACAGCAGGATTGTCTGGCTATGTGGACTCTCTCCTCAGGCCCTACGCTACCAGCACTCCCAGCTATCTTCGAGACACCACTGACTTCCTGAGGAAACTAAAATCCATTGGTGATATTCCATCCTGGCCACTATGGATGTAGAAGCCCTCTACACCAACATTCCACACAAAGATGGACTACAAGCTATCTGAAACAATATCCCCAATAATGTCACAGCAAACCTGGTGGCTGAACTTTGTGACTTTGTCCTCATCCACAACTATTTCACATTTGGGGACAATATATACCTTCAAGTCAGCGGCACTGCTATGGGTACCCGCATGGCCCCACAGTATGCCAACATTTTTATGGCTGACTTAGGGGACGAGAGCTAAGGAAGCATTGTTCTAACACCCCTACTCTACTTGCGCTACATTGATGACATCATCATCTGGACCCATGGAAAAGAAACCCTTGAGGAATTCCACCATCAACTTCAGCCCAGACCATTCCACACAAGCGGTCCATTTCCTGGACACTACTGTGCTAATAAGCGATGGTCACATAAACACCATCCTATACCGGAAACCTACTGACCGCTATACTTGCCTACATGCCTCCAGCTTCCATCCAGGACACCCCACACGGTCCATTATCTACAGCCAAGCTCTAAGATACAACATTTGCTCCAATCCCTCAGACAGAGACAAACGCCTACAAGATCTCTATCAAGCATTCTTAAAACTACAGTACCCACCTGCTGAGGTGAAAAAACAAATTGACAGAGCCAGAAACAGTACCCAGAAGTCACCTAATACAGGACAGGCCCAACAAAGAAAAGAACAGAACACCACTAGCTGTCCCCTTCAGCCCCCAACTAAAACCTCTCCAGCGCATCATCAAAGATCTACAACCTATCCTGAAAGATGATCCCTCACTCTCTCAGATCTTGTGAGACAGACCAGTCCTCACTGTCAATCACTTACAGACAGCCCCCGACCTGAAGCAAATACTCCCCAGCAACCACACAACAAAAATGCTAACCCAGGAACCTATCCTTGCAACAAAGCCCGATGCCAACTCTGGCCTCATATTTATTCAAATGACAACATCATTAGCCACGCCATCAGGGGCTCGTTTTCCTGCACATCTACCAATGTGATGTATGCCATCATGTGCTAGCAATGCCCCTCTACCATGTACGTTGGCCAAACCGGACAGTCTCTACGCAAAAGAATAAATGGACACATCTGACATCAGGAATCATAACATTCAAAAACCAGTAGGAGAACACTTCAACCTCTCTGGCCACTCAGTAACAGACTTTAAAGGTGGCAATTTTGCAACAGAAAAGCTTCAAAAACAGACTCCGAGTAACTGCTGAGCTTGAATTAATCTGCAAACTAGATACCATTAACTTGAGTTTGAATAGAGACTGGGGGTGACTGGGTCATTACACACATGGAATCTATTTCCCCATGTTAAGTATCCTCACACCTTGTCAAGTGTCTAAAATGGGCCATCTTGATTAGCTCTACAAAAGTGGGTTTTTTTGTTTTTTTTCCCTCCCGCTGATAATAGCTCATCTTAATTAATTAGCCTCTTACAGTTTGGTATGGCTACTTCCACTTTCTTATGTTCTCTGTGTGTGTGTGTGTGTGTGTGTGTGTATCCACACACACATATATATATATATAAAAAAAAAAACCTCCTCTTACCATATGTTCCATTCTGTGCTGTAGCCCACGAAAGCTTATGCTCAAATAAATTTGTTAGTCTCTAAGGTGCCACAAGTACTCCTGTTCTTTTTGCGGATACAGACTAAGGCCTTGGCTACACTTGCAGCTGTACAGCGCTGTGAGTTAAACCTGACTTCGTGCAGCTGAGTAGGGAAAGCGCTGCAGTCTGTCCACACTGACAGCTGCCCAGCGCACTGTCGTGGCCGCAATTGCAGCGCTATTGGGAGCGATGCATTATGGGCAGCTATCCCACAGAGCACCTTTTCCCAGTCTGGCACTGGGTTGTGGGAAGGGGGCATGGGTGCGGGGCATTCTGGGTCCTGTCCCAACACCCCGTGATGCATCGCTTCGCATCCCAGAAATTCCTTTGTTTCCGTTCACCTTTGGCGCCATCTTTCAACAGTTTCTGTGCAGCGTGATCTGTCTGCGGGAAATGGAGCCCAAACTGCTGAGGCGTATGCTGACTTATCTCGCCAGCACGTCACATTTGGTTGTCCAACTGTTCCTTAAGATCCAAAGTGACAGTGAGGAGTCCGACGATGCTATCGAGCCACGTAACGCGTATGACACGAAATTGCTTGTGGCATTCACGGACATGCTCCGTACCATGGAACGCCGCTTTTGGGCTAGGGAAACAAGCACCGAGTGGTGGGATCACATCGTCATGGAAGTCTGGGATGACTAGCAGTGGCTGCAGAACTTTCGGATGAGAAAAGCCACTTCATGGGACTGTGTGAGGAGCTTGCCCCCACCCTGCGGCACAAGGACACGAGATTGAGAGCTGCTCTGCCAGTGGAGAAACAGGTGACTATTGCAATCTGGAAGCTGGCAACTCCAGACAGCTACCGGTCGGTCGCAAACCAGTTTGGAGTGGGAAAGTCGACTGTTGGAATCCTGTTGATGCAAGTTTGAAAGGCCATTAATCGCATCCTACTCAGAAGAACCGTGACTCTGGGTAACGTGCAGGAAATGGTGGATGGCTTTGCACAAATGGGGTTCCCTAACTGTGGAGATGTGATAGATGGGACGTACATTCCTATTCTGGCACCACCCCATCTAGGTTTAGAGTACGTTAATCGGAAGGGGTATTTCTCTATGGTTCTCCAGGCGCTTGTGGATCACCGTGGACGTTTCATTGACATTAACACAGGCTGGCCCAGAAAGGTGCATGATGCACGCATCTTTCGGAACACTTGGCTGTTCAGGAAGATGCAGGCCGGGACTTTTTTCCCAGAGCGGAAGATCACGGTAGGGGAAGTTGAAATGCCCATTGTGATCCTTGGAGATCCCGCTTACCCATTAATGCCGTGGCTCATGAAACCCTACACAGGGAGCCTTGACAGCAGCAAGGAACGGTTCAACTACAGGCTGAGCCGGTGCCGAATGACTGTGGAGTGTGCCTTTGGCCATTTAAAGGCCCGCTGGCGATCTCTGTATGGGAAGCTGGACTTGGCCGAAAACAGCATCCCTGTGGTTATATCCGCGTGCTGTGCCCTCCATAATATTTGTGACGGGAAGGGTGAAAGCTTCACTCAGGCATGGACCTCTGAGGTTCAACACCTGGAGGCTGAATTTGCACAGCCAGAGAGCAGGGCTATTACAGGGGCCCAGCGCGGGGCTGCAAGGATTAGGGATGCCTTGAGGGAGCAATTTGAGGCTGAAAACCAGCAGTGATATTTGGTGCCCTGCATGGGAGTGAAGTGCAGTAGTTCCAATCTTTAGGAATTAGTGTTTGCTAAGCAGACTTGCAGTACCTGTTTATTTCCTGGGCTAAGGAGTCTTTTACTTTATGCAATAATAAAGAATGTTTTCAAAGCCAAAAAATCCATTTATTGAAAAGAAACAAGGGGGTGGAGTGGGGAACAGTACAATCACAGATTCGCGTATGTCCTGTCTGGTGTGCTGTGCAGTGAGTGCTGCACTTCAGGACAGCTATACTGCATGGTGATGGGGGTTGAGTGCAGAGGGTAAGGGTCGTGGTTTTCAGGGCTGGGTGGAGAAGATGGCGTGAAGAACACGGAAGTTGGGGAAGTGGGTTGGAGGTGACAGTGGGGCACAACGGAAAGAATTTTGGGACAAGGGCTGTGGGGGAGGGTGGCGTTTGCGGTACTGCTCCTCTTTCTGCATGGCTACCAGCTCCTGGATAGTGTCTGCTTGGCGCTCCAGGATGCTTATGAGCCTATCAGTGCTTTGCTGCCGGTGTGCAGTGCTTTGCCGCTGGTGCGCTGCGTTTTCCTGGCTGATCCTTCTTTCTCTCTCCCTCCAGTCCTGTGCTTTCTCATTCTCTTTAATAGATTGCCGCATCACTTCTTGCAGCATGTCGTCTTTGCTTTTTCGTGGTCTCTTCCTGAGTCTTTGCAGTCTCTGAGCAGGCGATAAGAGGGGACGGCTGAGGTCTCAAGGTTGATGCAGCTGTATAGGCAAAATGCAACATTTAACAGAGGCAGCATTGTTTATACCAGACAGAGTAATAATTCCCCCCACGCTTAAGGAGTAGAAAACACACAGGGTCTACACAATAGCATAACTTTCCCGTCCGAAACAGAGCGCACACATCCCACGGGAGCCTCAAAATGGTGAGTAAGGGGGACTGATTGTTTCAGGGCTGCACTGTCCTCTGGGTTTCTGTGCCTTGGGGAGAGCCAATAGCTTCAGGGGGCACCTACACTGAACACTGTCCCAACATTTTCCACAGACGCTATCCAGGAGCTGGTAGCCATGCAGAAAGAGGAGCAGTACCGCAAACGCCGCCACCCCCCACCCCCCAGCCCTTGTCCCAAAACTCTTTCCGTTGTGCCCCACTGTGCCCCACAATCGTCCTGGACGATATCTCGGTGCTGAGGGTGACCTGGGAAGCAAGGGAGGGTCTTCTACTGCAATGCGGCTTCTGCCCTGGCCCATATGCAGCTTGCCTGTGTGCAGCAATGGTCCCCCCTGCCCCTCGCGGCACAGTGGCGCGGACATGTTAGCCTGGCTGGGACAAGGACCACGGTGGCTCTCCCGATAAACCTGCGCAAGCGCATTGCACATGTTCTGGATGAGACATTCAAGGAGATTACCGAGGCCGATTACCGCGATGTGATAAACCACATCAATGCACTATTCCACATCTAGGCATGCAGGCCTAACCCTCCTCTCCCAAAGAGCCCGCACTGAAAAAATTCCTTCCCGAAAAGGAAACCCGCTTACTGGGAACCTGCTCATCTGTCTTGTCCTCCACCAAGTAGCGGCCGCTGCGACTGGCTACCTTCCTCCTGGCTCGAGAAGAGCTCCTGGCTGCATGGTTCCAGGGATTCCGGGGTGTCTCCATCCGGCCCACCACCATCACTCCCGTTTTCCTCCTCCTCCTCTCTCCCCCCTGCCCCCTCCCCACCGGCTCTGAAGTGTTCATGGTGGTGCTGGGAGTGGAGGTGGGGTTAACCCCAAGTATCGCATCCAGCTCTTTGTAGAATCGGCAGGTCGCGAGGGGAGCACCCAAGCGGCCGTTTGCGTCACGGGCTTTGCGGTAGGCACTCCGCATCTCCTTCACTTTAATCCTGCACTGCAGGGCGTCCCGGTCATGGCCCCTTTCCATCATGTCCTTTGATACCTTCCCGAAGATATTGTAATTCCTACGGCTGGAGCGCAGCTGGGACTGGACAGCTTCTTCCCCCAAACACTGATGAGGTCCAGCAACTCGCCATTGCTCCATGCTGGGACTCGCTTGGCGCGTGAAGGCATAGTCACATGGAAAGATTCACTGATAGCACTCCACGCCACGCTGAGCTGAGCAAACAGGAAGGGGATTTTTAAAATTCCCGGGGAATGTAAAGCGTGGGTCACATAGTTGGTTACCTGAGGCCAGGGCAGTAGAGTTTGAACTGATGACAAGAGTGGCTAGAACAGGCATTGTGGGATACCGCCGAATAATTCTGGAGGCCAGTCACAGCGCATTGGGCGGCCACACTGGCGCCGCAGCGCTGCAGCGACAGCGCAATACTCACTATTCTTCTCAGGGAGGTGGAGTACCTGCAGCGCTGCAACCACGGAGTTACAGCGAGCGCTGCAAATGCCTTGCCAGTGTGGACGGGGAGTGAGTTACAGTGCTGGGGGCGGCTTTACAGCGCTGTAACACGAAAGTGTAGCCAAGGCCTCACACGGATGCTACCCTGAAACCTAGTATTATGGGTGCGATTGGTCCCAGAAAATAAATCCATAAGGGAACACATTTTACACCCTGTTCTCATGTTAAAATAATTACCATCACAAATGGCCAAGTAGGCGTATGTAAAAGGATTCTACCATTAGTCTGATTTCCTCCCTGCCTCCTTAAATATTCACAAGGGGGATCCCCAGGCACTTTTAGGCCTTGTCTACACTACAAAGTTTTGTTGGCAAAAGTTATGCCTCTTTAATTAAAGCACTTTAATTCAAAAGTGCTGTGGCATGTCCACACTAGCTCCTTGTGTCACCAGAGTGCATCCACACTAACAGCTCTTGCATCGACAGAGAGCAGTGCACTGTGGGTAGCTATCCCACTGTGCAACTAGCTGCGGGGTGCTTTGGGAAGGGTTTGCAATGCCTCATGGGGCAGGTACAACGTCACATGACACAGATTTCTCAGTCACATGTTCCAGGCATCCCAGTAGATTGTCAGCTGCTTTTCAACTGAAGTGTGTGGGGGGAGGGAGAGGATAGTGGCGTCTGGGACTGGGGAGACAGCAGGCTGACTGACCTATCCTGAGGCAGGGGGAGGGGGACACCCCCCCCCACACACACACACACGCCATTCCCCCCTGCTCCGCACAGCAGTCTCTTCCACTCTGCCTGCCTGGGGTTCTGTGATTCACTCCAAATTCTCCTACCGCTTCCTCAGCTGCTGGGAGCGGCATCCTGAGCAGCTCTGAGCTCTCCCTGGTGAGGAATGTCAAAGCAGCACAGCAGTTGTTTCCTTCTCTTCTCCCCCCAGTCCCGGTGTTCCTAGTGCAGGGCAGAACAGGAGCATTCCACATTAATGACTTGCTCTTTGTTCCCCAAAGGGAGCTGCACACTCAGCTGTCAAATGCTTCCTGGAGCTTTCAAAGGGGAGGGGTGCATGCCTGCAGGGCAGCGGAGTTCAAAACCGTGAACAGAGAGGTCACGGCAGGCATTGTGGGATACTGGTGGAACTGGAAGCCAGTTATGTCGACAAAACAACTGATGCTTTGTCATTTTAACTTTGCCACAAAATGCTTTATGCCTCTCGTTGAGGTGGTTTTATTTTGTCGGCAAAATAGCGGTGTTTTGCCGCCAAAAGTAGCTTTGTAGTGTGTGCACGCCTCCCCTGTGTTGTCGGCAAAAGACAGCTTTTGCTGACAAAACTTTGTAGTGTAGGCAAAGTCGTCGTATGATGGTTTTCTTTAACATTGAGGTCTGGTACTTTCCAAAGGTGTAACTTCCTTCACCGCTCCTGGGATTAAAGCAGTTTTCCAGTGAATCGTTATTCTCCATCTGGCCAATAACAGCTTGTGCACATGCTTGTCTGATAACTACTTACTGTAATATCTCAAACTCTACTTCTTATATTTTTATGAGGATATGTGGGAGGAAATGCAGGGTTGCTGTTTGCTTTGCATGTTTGCCTGACACCCAGCGAAAATTTTGGAACGCTTCAACTCTGTATAATCCCTTGTGAAATCTAGGAATAAAATAAACCTAGTTTTCCAAGCTTCTGAAGAAGGCAAAAATGTCATTTTAGTATTAAGTGTAATTTAAATATTAAGCTATCTGACTGTAATTGAATGATTCGTATCCATTCCTCATTGACAAATGCATGTAATCAACAGCAACTCCATTATTATGTGACCTTTGTTTTGTCCAAGAAAGCAGAGTTGTGGACTCTTCTATTAACTCACCACCCTTGCAATCATTTGGACTTTTGTTAGTGGACCATTCTGTTTTAAAGCTGCTTTGCATGTCTTCTCTCAGTACAGAGCAGTATTCAGAGGTTCCAAGAGAAGTTTTTTATCTTTGCTTTAACACCTCAGCAAGTCAGAGAAATCTGCATTTCCAGGTAAGAGAGAGTGCCTGGCATTTATTTGTGAGCATGTGTCAAATCACTGCTTTTGCAAAGTTGCAGGGGAGTTTCAGAAAAATCTTCCTTCACATCTCTTCGCCTGTGGAACAATCTTTCAAGTGAAGTGGTGGGTGGGAGCCTATTATTCAGTACACCTAAAACTAGTGTTTGTACAAACACATAATGGTTATGTTGGGGAACAATCCTGCATCATCAGGGAGTTAGATAAGAAAATGAGACCTGATTAATTGAAATCAAATAGCCTTCATGGCTGCTGCAAGAGTGGCAGACTGTTTTCTTCCCCATGTTCCCTGGTTGCTGGTAGGGATGTAAAATATTAAGCGGTTAACGGGTAAGTAGTAGTCTAACCGTTAACCCCCACAACCATTAGCCCCATGCGCGTGGGTCTTGACCAGGTTCTGGCAAGAGGTGATTATGGCAACCAGGAAAGGGTGGGCATCATCCCCGTCTTAAAGGGGCCGGGTCGATATTAACACTCTAGCCCAGCAGGGTTTTCTCCCCGGGGGCTTCGCGGGGAGGAGGGAGCACGGCCAGCCGGGCAGGGTGTACACGTTTGGCCACGGGGGTTGGTAGGGGCTGCAGGCCCCGTCAGGGGGGTAAAGTCATCCCTGGCTTCTCCCTGTGCCATTGGAAGGGGTTTGGCTGCGGAGGTGGTCAGCATGCTGGTAAGGGAAGCTGCTGCTGGCGTGGCATGGAGTGTATGCGGAGGCCACATTGGGACAACTAGGTACCTGGGCCCCCCTTCCCTTTTCCTGGGTACTGAGGATGCGAGGGAGGTGCTGGGCCCCCTCAACTGCCCTAGGGTCTCCTGGCTAGGCCTGTTGTCACCCCCAGTATGAGCTCAGCTGCCCTTCCCATCTGTCAGGGGCAAGGGGGGGAGGGGAGATGCGCCATCCTCAGAACAAAGGTCCTGCCTGAAATGGAGAGAGGCCTGCATGTGAGGCCCGAATCGGTTAACTGTTTAATCTATTAAATAGGTTAGCTTTTTAAACAATATTTACATCACTAATTGCTGGGGTGGGAGGCTGCTTCTACCCTCTATCCTTGTTTGTCAGTGGAATGCAGTAGGGAGGACCTCCTGTGGGCTGGCTTTCCCCCTCAGGTGGTGTCAGATTTTTTTTTCCTTCCCTCTCTCTATACAATCTCCTTGGAGACACAAGACCTGGCTGGAGGGAAGGCACAGACTTAGTTTATCCTTTTAATACAAATAGATTGTTTTGGTTACAAGTGCTTTGTTTTTGTACTACATGGGTAGTGTAGTAATGAGAAACTTAAGAGTCTTGAAAGTAACTAGAGATGTTGGAGCAGATCTGTCCTTTTTTCCTATGTGATAGATTGGGGTGTGAGATTTTGTTTCCCCTCCGACCCCCGACCCCTCCCTCTCTCTCAATAGACTCTCTTTTTTTCTTTTCCCCCCAACAGGGACTTCTTGCCAGGGGGCAGGAGGGATTACACAGTCCAAGTTCAGCTAAGGTGATTAAAGGTTTTTCTTACATTAAGTTTGTACTTCATTATTTTAATTCAAGTATATTTTAACATATATAAATAGTTTTCTGAGTGCAGCGTCACTTAAAAATGAAATTTCTCTTTTGGAAATAGGTTATGCCTAGCAGAGACTAGCTGCCCTCAAGAAGATAACTATCCTAATAGTTTGTGCATTAAAGTAAATGGGAAGTTATTTCCATTGCCGGTGAGTTATTGAAATTCTATTCAATATGTAGCTTTTGCTGATAGATTAGTTTGCGTAAAGTCTAAAGTGGGGGAGAAAAAGGGCCTGACTCTTTTCAAAAATATGCTCACAAATGTATGTCTAATTTGCCTGTGTAGTTACTGATCTGTACATCGGGCATTTGCAGGCACTGATGATCACTAAGACACCAATGCTAATATTTAGCATTTTACACGTTAAAAGTACTATGTAGATATTAATTATTTCGGTCCATTTGTGACAAAGATAAATTGCAGCATAAAGATTCTTCTTAAATAGCTGTGGGGATATAGCAATATTCACGGTGAGGATGAAGGACAGACACATACTAGGGCTTCAAACATTGCCAATAGTGGTGGAGCCAAACAATGTTAACAACCGTAGGAAACTTTTTTGCAGAATCTCCCTAGCACAGAGAAGGCTAATATGAGACTCATTTCTATGGGCAGGTATTTTCATAACAATTAACATTTGGGCAAGGTTGTGACTGTGACTCATATGCACTAGAACTCTGAAGCTTGAGGGTAGATGAAAAGGGAGGAGAACTTTACCCATTTACAGATAATCTTTGTACAGCTCTGTAAATCTGTACAGAAGTTTTCTATATCGATAACAGTTTCAGGACAGAGCATGTAACTTGATGCGTACCCAGTCACTAGAGGGAAGTAAAGGTCTCTTTGCTAGTGATTACAAGACGCTTATTGGGGTGGGAGAGAAGGGTAAGTAAGTAAATGATTTGTGATTGCAAAATACAAAAGGAGTGCCAAAAACTAACTTCAGAAAACAATATTTTTAACTTGGTATAAAAACTTCTGTTTTCCAAAAACCTTGTAATGGTGTCTCTTCAGTAGATTTCAGAGTACAGTCGGAGTTTGACCAGAGTACAGTCTAAAATTTTAGAGAAACACTTCTTTTCTTTCTTAATGCAGGGATATGCTCCACCACCAAAAAATGGGATTGAGCAGAAGCGACCTGGCCGCCCATTGAATATTACATCTCTAGTTAGATTATCATCAGCAGTGCCAAACCAGATCTCCATTTCTTGGGCATCTGAAATTGGAAAGGTAAACTATGTTCTTTGTAGTATGAGAGTAAGCTCACTCAGTATTACTCCTTTTCCCTCTTGATTGTTGCAGGCAAGAGATGTGCTAACATAAGTTGCCTATACTCCTTCACTATAAAGATTTCAACTCTCTTCCCATCCAGTAGCTTGATTAATGACTATAGGAGAAATCCTGGTGCCATTGAAGTCAATGGCAAAACTCCAATAAGTTCAGCAGTGCCAGCATTTCACCTGAAACTTATTAAAGTAAAACAATAATGTAAAAGGCTTTAGAATTGCTTCAGAGAACAATTTTTTTATTTTTCACTCTTTGTAGTGAGATGAAGAATAATAAAAATGAGTAGTAATGAGAGGAACTTGCCATTTCCTAACTTGATGATATAGTTTGTGACAAAGAAAATGCTCTGTAGCATGAGTCTTCTATAGGCAGTTGGCCATTAAGATTAATAAGAGAAGTCCAGGGGCACAGGAGCAAACATTTTGAAAATGACCAGACGTGCCTTGTCTCCAGCCACCCTCATGCAGACATGTGTTTGAGTTTCCTATTTTCTACCTAAATGCTGTTCATTTATAAGTAAAATTGGCTTCATAAAAACATTAATTTCATAATTATTTTAATGTTTAAAATCAAATTTACACAAATTAAGAAGGAAGGTACTGTATATCTGGGGTCAGGCTTGGGTTATGCGGGATTACAAGTGTCGGTTACAGTATTCATAATACGCATACACATAGTACATAACCAGCATAGACCCAGATTGGGGTGTGGGAGTTTTTAAAATGTTACTACAACTGATGCTAAACATATCAAGCCATCTGCATAGCAACATGGATTGCCGCAGATGCATCAATGCAGTATTCTCTCTGCATTGGTTGCCAAGGCTCCTTTGTGCAAGGTGCGAAGTACTCTGACACTGAAGCCTATGGGACTACTTATAAGATGTAATATAAGCACACGGTGAAGTGCTTTGCTAGATCCAAGTCAGAGTGCTCAGCATCTTGCAGGATTGAGCCCTGAATTCAGTAGTCTGGTTCAGGGTCTCTGTCCTGAAATTGGAAACCTTCCATGGTATTGGTCCCAGCTTCTGAGAGATCCCCTCTCCCTCAGTGATCATAACCTCCCACAATAGCTACATTCACTAGTGATAAATCTGTTAACTGGTAGTGGAAGCCTCGTGAATGCAGAACTTTCACAGGAGCTGGATCTATATTGTGGAACTTGTGCCTGCAAGAGATAAGTATGATCCAGACTGCTTTAGAACTCATTCAGCACCTCCTCCCCCACCCACACACACACACTTGGCTTCCAGGTAGACAACTTTTGTGCACTCAGATATAACTATTCCTCCAACAGGTTTCAAAGGAAGAAATGTTGTTTTCATTTCTATTTTTAAATACTTAGGAGTGTTTCTGTGTTTAAATAGGAGGCACTCTGATACTACAGTGATGGGAGCCATAAGACCATAGCTAACAGGAAAGAAAACTGGCTATGAAGAACTGTAAACAAAGGGTTATAAGCAGCACATTTTGTTGGAGGGGAATTGTATAGTGTCTTAATCTTCATCAGTGATAAGTGAGTTAATGAAACTCGCAGATGGTATGAATTAGGGAGCAGTGGTAAACACCAATGAGGACCAAAAATTGCAAACTGAGATCTGATTTAGAAAATATAACCAAGGAAAAATAGACCAAAACAGATCAATAATGGAGAAACCTCAAAAGTAGTAATGGTACAAGCGTACACCAGACTAGGCTTGATTTTGCCATATGATACAGTAGTAAATAGATCAATACCTTCCATATGTAGCAAAAAGTTATATCGTATCACAGGAAGGTAATAGGTGTGACCACACCTGAAATAGTGTGCTCTGTTCTGAGTTTGACCAAAAAGATGGTGACAAATTGGAGGGCGTTCAGAGGAGAGCATTTAAAGTTCTGAGGCCAAGAGTGCTTAATTTGCAGGAAGAGTGAGTTAAATATTGTTTCATTCATTTGAGTGACAGTTGTGTGGGATATGCCTTTTAACATTGACAGGGTGTAAATAACAAGAACAGGTGGAGGTGTTATTTGACATAGTAAAAGGAAGTATAACTGGGAGTACAGGGTTGAAGGTAAGAAGGGGAAAACTTAGGTTAAATCGGGAAAAATTTCTGATGGTGAGATCTGTAGTACTGAGGAATAGTCTTTCAAGTGAAGTACTGGCATCCAGTTCTTGTAACCCAATTTAGACTATGCAAGATATTAATAACTGTATTATAGAGAACTATTGCACACTGGAGGGAGGATAGACAAAATTAAATAATCTATCTGTACATTATTACTTTTTCCCAGAAGCAAACTCCCATCTTGAGCTCTGATCCACTCTACTACTGGTATTGGAGATGTCTAGACGTAATATTACTCTCCTGCAGTTGTTCACTTGGGAGCCTGCTAAAGACGTGGGAGAAAGTAATTGTGTTAGTATTAGTCTGAAATGTGCACTAATAATGATTATGTGGGCAGGCATGTGCTTTTATATAAACAGTTTTATATTCTGTTTTGGGTCACATTTTGAGATACCTACCATAAAACTGCCAAACACATGACTTGACATCTGGCCAAGTTCTCTGTTGGTGTAAGAGGGTGGAACTTTATGAAGAGGTGCACTGTCTTGAACCAACTGTGATTTTATCCCACTGATTGCAATAGCTTCAGACTTTGGTCAGCAAACTAATAAATAGCTTTACTTAGGAAGAAATTCCATTTCTGCACCATCATTAATCTATAAAAATATTTCAAAAAGGTGTGACCATTTGTTTTGTTGAACTAACAGAAAATTGATTTACGTTTAATTCTGCTAGCATAGTTTATAATCTTACTGTATTGTGAGGTATGTCTGTTACTGCATGAAATAAAACTGGTTTTTTGTTTGTTTTCAAATAAAAGGCAGGGAAACTCCCATCCTTAATCATATTTTTCTTCTCTTGTAGAATTACTCCATGTCTGTATATCTTGTTCGGCAGCTCACCTCAGCCATGCTTTTGCAGAGGTTAAAAATGAAAGGTATCAGAAACCCAGACCATTCCAGAGCACTAAGTAAGTTGGTTGAATTTTTCTACTTTTGTTGATTTTTAATCTAGAATTGGTGAAAGGTACCAAATTTACAGCATGCAGTTCTACAGAAGTCTTCTATCCCCAGTAGAGAGAGAGAGAGAGTTTGCACTGCTTTTGCTCATTCCAGACCATGAGGGGAACACCTACTCAGTGTCTGGACTCTCTCCTGATATTGCTAAGAGCACCTCTGCAGTGGTGGGCTGTAAAATGTAGCGCTTGTGTTGACATCAATATCCATTAATCTCTCCACATGGATGAGGTGCCGTTCACCTTCCTGTGAAGTGTAAAGACTTTTTTGGAGGGCCCCTTCAAAGGTTGTATTTGATTCAGCCTATATATAGGTTAGGGCGCGCTCCTGCAAACACCATTGTGCCTAGTGCTAACTGCTGTGGGTCACCAGTGGGATTACTGTTGATGGCAGTGAGTACTCTGCCTGCCAGTGTTTGCAGGATTGGGGCTAAAACTAGGAAATCAATGCAAATTTGATACTTGCTGTAAGCAAATTTCCCAGCTTCTCAATTTAGACGACTTTACATGAAAATTAAGCAGTATATTAATGAGTATCATAGAATATCAGGGTTGGAAGGGACCTCAGGAGGTCATCTAGTCCAATCCCCTGCTCAAAGCAGGACCAATTCCCAACTAAATCATCCCAGTCAGGGCTTTGTCAGGCCTGACCTTAAAAACCTCTAAGGAAGGAGATTCCACCACCTCCCTAGGTAACCCATTCCAGTGCTTCACCACCCTCCTAGTGAACAAGCTTTTCTTAATATCCAACCTAGACCTCCCCCACTGCAACTTGAGACCATTACTCCTTGTTCTGTCATCTGGTACCACTGAGAACAGTCTAGATCCATCCTCTTTGGAACCCCCTTTCAGGTAGTTGAAGGCTGCTATCAAATCCCCCCTCATTCTTCTCTTCTGGAGACTAAACAATCCCAGTTCCCTCAGCCTCTCCTCATAAGTCATGTGCTCAAGCCCCCTAATCATTGAGTATCTACTCAAACACCTGAGTGGCGAGAATGGCATTTTAAATAATGGTTATGTAATGTAATTTAAATTGTGTTTTTCATTGTACTAGTTAAAGAAAAGCTGACGGCTGATCCTGATAGCGAAATTGCCACAACCAGTTTGCGGGTATCTCTGATGTGTCCTGTAAGTACAGTTGTGAAGTATAATATGCAATTAAATTTTGGGGGGGGATGGAGGGGAAATCATTCTTTTTTGTTCATCTTAAATTCAAAGTTGGATTATTGTAAAAAGGGCCCACAACTCAAACTTCGTAAAATAGCTTTTACTGTTAGAGGAATTTCTATAATATAAGAAGTGGTATTTTTTTAAATACAAACAGTAGTCAACAAGTTAAAGCATAAAAGTGCTGTGAGAGCATCCAGTGCAATATACTTGATCATTTGTACCTCTCAAGACCTTTTAAACAGGAGAGGAAGTATTGTTATCCCCGTCCCCCACCCCCACCCCCTTTTTTTTTTAAGAGGGTGAAACTGAGGCATTAAAAATTGACATGACTTGTCCAGAGTTTCTCAGCAGATAAATGGCAGAGCAGGGAATAGAGTTTGGATCTCCTGATTCAAATGTCCGTCCTCTATACCAAACTACCACCTTTTTATAAGAATAAGCCAACTCTTGACCACTTTGACACTGAATGTCATAAGACCTACAAATAACTTTGGGATTCTCTTTGAGCCTGTTTAGATTGAAATAATGCTGCAAGTCTGTAGTAGTGTAATCTTTTAACAAGAACAAGATGCCTGGGAGTCAGAACTTTTATTTCCAGCTCAGTCACAAATTTGTTTGTGTGACTGTGACCAGCTAAGTGATCTGCTTTGTTCTTCAGTTTACCCATATAAAGTGGGTATAATACCAATTCAGAAGTCAGACTTCACTAATCCGTGTTCATAAAGCACGTTGAGATCCTGGGATAAAAGGTACAAAATATTATGAATGCTTCAAGCATTTTACTGTAACAAAATCATAGCAATAGAACACTGACATTGTGCTGGCCCTATCTGCTATTAAAAGGCCTCTGCTGGGCCTTGACATTTAGAGGCAAAACCAATATCTCTGTGAATGACACAATCCTGTATTCTTTCTGCACATACAACTCCTGTTGATTTTGATAGGATTTATGGGCATACCAGGACCTTGGGATTGGGCATTTATTTACCAGCAGGAAACCATTCTTATCCTGTGACTGGTTTATTTCATTGTTATCTCTGAAAATGTATTTTGGTTCCCTCTTGTCTGTCATGCTGATATTTGTTTCTATTGCATCTCCTGCAGCTGGGAAAAATGAGACTGACAATCCCATGCCGTGCTGTTACCTGCACACATCTGCAATGTTTTGATGCTGCTCTTTACCTACAAATGAATGAAAAGAAGCCCACCTGGATTTGTCCTGTCTGTGACAAAAAGGCAGCTTATGAGAGTTTAATATTAGATGGGTAAGAGATTGAGTTTGTCATTTACCTTTTTTACAGTAGTTCTGTATCTTAGAATATGAATACAGCAAGTACAAACCTATGCTATGGTTTCAACATTGAGATTTGCAGTTTCTGGCTATCTTATTTCAATGTTAACTTATTTCCTTGAATATTCAGAGATATCAAGGCCAGAAGGGACCATTTATGATCATCTAAAATGACCTCCTACATAACACCAGACCATAGTGTTCCTCGCCCACAGACAACCCGCCAACCTTAAGCATATTCTCACCAGCAACCACGCACCGCACCATAACAACTCTAACTCAGGAACCAACCCATGCAACAAACCTCAATGCCAACTCTGCCCACATATCTATACCAGCAACACCATCACAGGACCTAACCAGATCAGCTACAACATCACCGGCTCATTCACCTGCACGTCCACCAATGTTATATATGCCATCATGTGCCAGCTATGCTCCTCTGCTATGTCAATTGGCCAAACTGGACAGTCACTATGCAAGAGGATAAATGGACACAAGTCAGATATTAGGAATAGCAATATACAAAAACCTGTATGAGAATACTTCAACCTCCCTGGCCACACAATAGCAGATGTAAAGGTAGCCATCTTACAGCAAAAAAAACCTTCAGGACCAGACTCCAAAGAGAAACTGCTGAGCTCCAGTTCATTTGCAAATTTGACACCATTAGCTCAGGATTAAACAAAGACTGTGAATGGTTATCCAACTACAGAAGCAGTTTCTCCTCTCTTGGTGTTCACACCTCAACTGCTAGCAGAGCACCTCACCCTCCCTGATTGAACTAACCTCGTTATCTCCATACTGATTTATACCTGCCTCTGGAAATTTCCATTACTTGCATCTGAAGAAGTGAGGTTCTTACCCACGAAAGCTTATGCTCCCAATACTTCTGTTAGTCTTTAAGGTGCCACAGGACCCTTGATTGTAGAGTAATGTTTCAGAGGGGTAGCCGTGTTAGTCTGGATCTGTAAAAAGTGACAGTCCTTTGGCTAGTCCTTATAGACTAACAGAAGTATTGGAGCATATGCTTTTTGTGGGTGAATACCCACTTCATCAGATGCATGTGGTGGAAATTTCCAGAGGGTAGGTATAAATATGCAGGCAAGAATCAGTCTAGAGATAACGAGGTTAGTTCAATCAGGAAGGATGAGGCCCTCTTCTAGCAGTTGAGGTGTGAACACCTAGGGAGGAGAAACTGCTTTTGTAGTTGGCTAGCCATTCACAGCCATTCAAATGAACTGAAGCTCTGCAGTTTCTCTTTGGAGTCTGGTCCTGAAGTTTTTTTCGTTGTAAGATGGCTACCTTTACATCTGCTATTGTGTGGCCAGGGAGATTGAAGTGTTCTCATACAGGTTTTTGTATATTGCCATTCCTAATATCTGGCTTGTGTCCATTTATCCTTTTACGTAGGGATAGTCCAGTTTGGCCGATGTACATAGCAGAGGGGCATTGCTGGCACATGATGGCGTAATATTACATTGGGGGACGTGCAAGTGAACGAACCGGTGATGATGTGACTGATCTGGTTAGGTCCTGTGATGGTGTCGCTGGTATAAATATGTGGGCAGAATTGGCATCGAGGTTGGTTGCATGGATTGGTTCCTGAGTTAGTTACTATGGTGCGGTGTGTGGTTGCTGATGAGAATATGCTTAAGGTTGGTGGGTTGTCTGTGGGCGAGGACTGGTCTGCCTCCCAAGGGCTGTGAAAGCGAGGGATCGTTGTCTGGGTTGTAGATCACTACTGATGCGTTGGAGAGGTTTTAGCTGAGGACTCTAGATGATGGCCAGTGGAGTTCTGTTTGTTTCTTTCTTGGGCTTGTCTTGCAGCAGGAGGCTTCTGGGTACACATCTGGCTCTGTTGATTTGTTTCCTTATTTCCTCATGCGGGTATTGTAGTTTTAAGAATGCTTGGTGAAGATCTTGTAGGTGTTGGTCTCTGTCCAACTCTGAGGGATTGGAGCAAATGCGGTTATAACCTCAGCGCTTGGCTGTAGACAATGGATCGTATGTTGTGTCCGGGATGGAAGCTGGAGGCATGAAGGTAGGCATAGCAGTCGGTGGGTTTTCGGTATAGGGTGGTGTTAACGTGACTATCACTTATTTGTACCATGGTGTCTAGGAAGTGGACCTCCCGTGTAGATTGGTCCAGGCTGAGGTTGATGGTGGGGTGGAAGCTGGTGGAATTCTTCCAGAGTCTCCTTCCCATGGGTCCAGATGATGATGTCATCAATGTAGCGTAGGTAGAGAAGGGGCGTGAGTGGATGAGATCTGAAGAAGCGTTGTTCCAGGTCAGCCATAAAAATGTTGGCATATTGTGGGGCCATGCGGGTGCCCAAAATAGTGCCACTGGTCTGGAGGTATATATTGTCACCAAATTTGAAATAATTGTGTGTGAGGATGAAGTCACAGAGCTCAGCAACCAGTTGTGCTGTGGCATCATCAGGGATACTGTTCCTGGCAGCTTGTATTCCATCTGTGTGTGGGATGTTTGTGTAGAGAGCCTCCACATCCATGGTGGCTAGGATGGTGTTTTCTGGAAGGTCACCAATGCATTGTAGTTTTCTCAGGAAATCAGTGGTGTCACGGAGATAACTGGGAGTGCTGGTGGTGTAGGTCTGAGTAGAGAGTCCACATATCCAGACAGTCCTTCAGTGAGAGTGCCAATTCCAGAGATGATGGGGCGTCCAGGGTTTCCAGGTTTGTGAATCTTGAGTAGTAGATAGAATAACCCTGGTCGGGCCTCTAAGGGTATGTTGATTTGTTCCTGTGTTAGTGTAGGGAGTGTCCTGAGTAGCTGGTGCTAGGGAGTGTCCTGAGTAGATGGTGCAGTTTCTCAGTATATTCCTCGGTGGGATCTGAGGAAAGTGGCCTGTAGAATTTGGTATTGGGGAGTTGTCTGGCAACCTCCTTTTGGTAGTCAGACCTGTTCATGATGACAACTGCACCTTCTTTATCAGCCTCTTTGATTATAATGTCAGGGTTGGTTCTGAAGCTTTGGATGGCATTGTGTTCTGCACGACTTAGGTTATGAGGCAAACAACGTTGTTGTTTTTCCAGAATTTCTGCCTGTGCACGTCGGCGGAAGCATTCTGTGTATAGGTCCAGACTGTCATTTCGACCCTCAGGAGGAGTCCTTGTGGCATTCTTGTGCTGTTGGTGTGGGGGGGTATCTGTGTATCAGTGCGCTGTTCAGTGTTATCTTGAAAGTATTCTTTGAGTCGGAGACGGCGAAAGTAGGCTTCCAGATCACCGCAGAACTGTATCACGTTTGTGGGAGTGGTGAGGCAAAAAGAGTCCCTGAGATAGGGCAGACTCTTCTACCAAGTTGTGTGTGTAGCTGGATAAATTGACGATATTGCTGGGTGAGTTAGGGGTACCACTGTTGTGGCCCCATGTGGCAGGTAGGATTTTAGACCGCATACGATCTTTTTTTCCTTTGTAGAGAGGTGAAGTATGTAATGTAGATCTCCTGTCTTATTTTAGTAAAGTCCGTTTGTGTGGAAGGTTGGTTATTTATGAAAGTCTCCAGGTTGGAGAGCTCTTTTTTGATGTTTTCCTGTTTGCTGTATCGGATGCTGATCAGGTGGTTCCTCTGTTTCTTTGATAGTGTAATGTAATACCCCAGGTAGATGAAGTTTTTTTTGTTTTGTTTTTTTTCTCCGTAGCTTCCTTGATGCAATTCACACTCCATTACAGCTGGCTTTTAACTTCATCACTTCTGATTTAGCTCAGGACTGTAAACAAAACCAAAGCAACTCAACTTTATTTTTCAGGCTCTTTATGGAAATCCTTAATGAATGTTCAGATGTGGATGAGATTAAATTCCAAGAGGATGGTTCTTGGTGTCCTATGAGGCCTAAAAAGGAAGCTCTGAAAGTGTCCAGTCCTCAGTGTACCAAAATAGAAAGTATGTATATTTGTGTACTGAATATCAAATGGATAAAAACATCTAAACGTTATAGACTCTCAGATGTAACTAGGATAACCCTTTTAGCTACCAGTAGTGAGTTTGGGGGCTTGGTATCCCTTCACCCATTTAGATTTTAAAAGAACATCCCTTTCTCTCGCTTCTTAATTTTTTTTTTTTTTTTTTTTAATTTCATGTTGATTCTTTTGGGAAATGGACTGTTCATTATCCCTGGGAGAGGCACAAGAAGCAATTTGTTCCCCTCTGGTAACACAGATGTACTGGATGATCTAGGTCTTTTGGGGCTGGTCTTCACTACGGCGCTAAATTGGCACCACTGCGATTGATTCAGCGCGTCAATTTAGCAGGTCTGGTGAAGACACAATAAGTTGACGGGAGAGCGCTCTCCCAGCGATATAGCACGGTGTAGATACCACATGAAGTTGGTGTAAGTTTCGTCACTCAGGGTCTTTTCACACTCGAGTGACGTAACTTATGTCAACTTAAGCGGTAGTGTACATAAAGCCTTTGTGGCTCCCAGTCTTTTGTGCAGGGAGTAGTAATCCCAAGGTTGCTTTTGAATTCTGATTTCCTATATAGAGGCCAAAAGGCCCATGTTTCAGTTAAGTACAGTAGAATTTGAGAGGCTATTCATACCACAAATGGAAACTGCTGATGTTAACATTGCTTAAACAATCATGCTTCTCCTTTAGGTTCCACTGTTGTCAGCAAACCATGTTCTGTGACAGTGGCCAATGAGGTAAACAAGAAGAAAGTAGATGTTATCGACTTGACAAGAGAGAGCTCTTCTGATGAAGAGGAAGATCCTCCTGCCAAAAGGAAATGCATATTTATGTCTGAAACACAAGGAAGCCCAACCAAAGGGTTTGTTAATTTTAAAGTTAGCTTATCTGAGACATTACAGAATAACAACTAACATGTGGATGGACTTGTAAATAGCTCTTCTGGATGCAGTTCCAAATTTCCACATCAGAACTTCTGTTAGGTTACTTCTTGCAGAAAACTGTATTAATATATGGTATCTTCGTACAGGTGATTGTTTTATATAGTTTTACATCACACGGAGATTTGCCCTTACTTGTTGTGTATGCAAGAATGTACTCCCTTGGTGTGATAGCTGTGGCAGAGGGCGTCCCCAGTGCTAAATGCTAATGCATTCCTGCTAAACTAGCTTTCATTTAAGGGTTGAAAATACCACAAATAGTGAAGGGGGTCTGCATCCTGAAATCCTATAGTGCTGTTTCATTGATATACTGGACTTCAGCATGTCAGCTTTAGAAGGGAAACACTGTACTGTGTTGAATCAACTCCTAGATTTTCCTTCCAAAGTCTGTATGCAGCTGAATTTCTTAAACCTGATCATCAGCCAGAAGAGAGACAGAAAACACTGTGTGAGAGAGGAGAGTTAAGTGGGTTAGAAGAAGTAGCAATGGGAGTTAAAGACCCCCCCCCCCCCCCAAAAAAAAACCAAAAAAAACACAAAACTCAACTCCAGAAGATTGGCAGAGATGGCAAAAAGCCATCCTGCTAAAAACAAGGAGGCCATATTCATTCCTGGATACAATTCTGTTTTAATAGAGTTACAAGGGAGATGGATTTTGTTCAGTGGCTTTTGCCAGGCCCTGTCAGAAGTGCCACTTCCTAAAAGTTCTCTTATCTCATCATCCCCCTGTTTTTCCCAGCTAGATACAGGATTCCCAACTTCCAGTGAAATTACTTACCATTACCAACATTTTTCTCTTCTGGGTCTCTCCCATTTTTTATATCACTCAGCAACAGTCCCAGGCTACATCTTCCCATCAGGGCATTTCAGTTGGAGTACTTTGGGGGCCTGAGAGACCTTTAGATACTCATCTAAAGAAGGGGAGTACAGTAACTCCTCACTTAACGTTGTAGTTATATTCCTGAAAAATGCGACTTTAAGTGAAACAATGTTAAGCGAAGCCAATTTCCCCATAAGAATTAATGTAAATGGGGGGAGGGAAATTTTTTTCCAGACAAAAAACTATATTATGTATACATATACGTACAGTATACATTTTAAACAATTTAATGCTGTACACAGCAATGATGATTGTGAAGCTTGGTTGAGGTGGTGAAGTTAGAGAATCATAGAATATCAGGGTTGGAAGGGACCTCAGGATGTCATCTAGTCCAACCCCCTGCTCAAAGCAGGACCAATTCCCAACTAAATCATCCCAGCCAGGGCTTTGTCAAGCCGGGCCTTAAAAACCTCCAAGGAAGGAGACTCCACCACCTCCCTAGGTAACGCATTCCAGTGCTTCACCACCCTCTTAGTGAAATAGTGTTTCCTAATATCCAACCTAGACCTCCCCCACTGCAACTTGAGACCATTACTCCTTGTTCTGTCATCTGCCACCACTGAGAACAGCCGAGCTCCATCCTCTTTGGAACTTCCCTTCAGGTAGTTGAAAGCAGCTATCAAATCCCCCCTCATTCTTCTCTTCTGGAGACTAAACATTCCCAGTTCCCTCAGCCTCTCCTCATAAGTCATGTGCTCCAGACCCCTAATCATTTTTGTTGCTCTCCGCTGGACTCTTTCCAATTTTTCCACATCCTTCTTGTAGCGTGGGGCCCAAAACTGGACACAGTACTCCAGATGAGGCCTCACCAATGTCGAATAAAGGGGAACGATCACGTTCCTCGATCTGCTGGCAATGCCCCTACTTATACAGCCCAAAATGCCGTTAGCCTTCTTGGCAACAAGAGCACACTCTTGACTCATATCCAACTTCTCATCCACTGTGACTCCTAGGTCCTTTTCTGCAGAACTGCTACCTAGCCATTCGGTCCCTAGTCTGTAGCAGTGCATAGGATTCTTCCGTCCTAAGTGCAGGATTCTGCACTTGTCCTTGTTGAACCTCATCAGGTTTTTTTGGCCCAATCCTCAATTTGTTTAGGTCCCTCTGTATCTGATCCCTACCCTCTAGTGTATCTACCACGCCTCCCAGTTTAGTGTCATCTGCAAACTTGCTGAGTGCAGTCCACACCATCCTCCAGATCATTAATAAAGATATTAAACAAATAAGCGGAGTGCCCCAGGACCGACCCTTGGGGCACTCCGCTTGAAACCGGCTGCCAACTAGACATGGAGCCATTGATCACTACCCGTTGAGCCCAACGATTTAGCCAGCTTTCTATCCACTTACAGTCCATTTATCCAGCCCATACTTCTTTAACTTGGCAGCAAGAATACTGTGCGAGACCATAGCTTTGCTAAAATCAAGGAATAGCACATCCACTGCTTTCCCCTCATCCACAGAGCCAGTTATCTCATCATAGAAGGCAATTAGGTTAGTCAGGCACAACTTCCCCTTGGTGAATCCATGCTGACTGTTCCTGATCACTTTCCTCTAAGTGTTTTATAATTGATTCCTTGAGGACCTGCTCCATGATTTTTCCAGGGACTGAGGTGAGGCTGACTGGCCTGTAGTTCCCCGGATCCTCCTCCTTCCCCTTTTTAAAGATGGGAACTAAATTAGCCTTTTTCCAGTCATCCGGGACCTCCCCTGATCGCCATGAGTTTTCAGAAATAATGGCTAATGGCTCTGCAATCTCATCCGCCAACTCCTTTAGCACCCTCGGATGCAGCGCATCCGACCCCATGGACTTGTGCACGTCCAGTTTTTCTAAATAGTCCCGAACCACTTCTTTCTCCACAGAGGGCTGGTCACCCTCTCCCCATACTGTGCTGCCCACTGCAGCAGTCTGGGAGCTGACCTTGTTTGTGAAGACAGAGCCAAAAAAAGCATTGAGTACATTAGCTTTTTCCGCATCCTCGGTCACTAGGTTGCCTCCCTCATTCAGTAAGGGGCCCACACTTTCCTTGACTTTCTTTTTGTTGCTAACATACCTGAAGAAACCCTTCTTGTTACTCTTAACATCTCTTGCTAGCTGCAACTCCTCAAGTGTGATTTGACCTTCCTGATTTCACTCCTGCATGCCTGAGCAATATTTTTATACTCCTCCCTGGTCATGTGTCCAATCTTCCACTTCTTGTAAGCTTCCTTTTTGCGTTTAAGATCAGCAAGGATTTCACTGTTTAGCCAAGCTGGTCGCCTGCCATATTTACTATTCTTTCTACACATCGGGATGGTTTGTTCCTGCAACCGCAATAAGGATTCTTTAAAATACAGCCAGCTCTCCTGGACCCCTTTGCCCTTCATGTTATTCTCCCAGGTGATCCTGCCCATCTGTTCCCTGAGGGAGTCAAAGTCTGCTTTTCTGAAGTCCAGGGTCCGTATTCTGCTGCTCTCCTTTCTTCCTTGTGTCAGGATCCTGAACTTGACCATCTCATGGTCACTGCCTCCCAGGTTCCCATCTACTTTTGCTTCCCCTACTAATTCCTCCCTGTTTGTGAGCAGCAGATCAAGAAAAGCTCTGCCCCTAGTTGTTTCCTCCAGCACTTGCACCAGGAAATTGTCCCCTACACTTTCCAAAAACTTCCTGCGTTGTCTGTGCACCGCTGTATTGCTCTCCCAGCAGATATCAGGGTGATTAAAGTTTCCCATGAGAACCAGGGCCTGTGATCTAGCAACTTCTGCTAGTTGCCAGGAGAAAGCCTCGTCCACCTCATCCCCCTGGTCTGGTGGTCTATAGCAGACTCCGACCACGACATCACCCTTGTTGCTCACACTTCTCAACTTTATCCAGAGACTCTCATGTTTTTCTATAGTTTCATACCGGAGCTCTGAGCAGTCATACTCCTCTCTTACATACAACGCAACTTCCGCACCTTTTTCTGCCCTGCCTGTCCTTCCTGAACAGTTTATATCCATCCATGACAGTACTCCAGTCATGTGAGTTATCCCACCAAGTCTGTTATTCCAATCGCATCATAGTTCCCTGACTGTGCCAGGACTTCCAGTTCTCCCTGCTTGTTTCCCAGGCTTCTTGCATTTGTGTATAGGCACTTAAGATAACTCATCGATCGTCCCTCTTTCTCAGTATGATACAGGAGTCCTCCCCTCTTGCGCTCTCCTGCTTGTGCTTCCTCCCAGGATCCTATTTCCCCACTTACCTCAGGGCTTTGGTCTCCTTCCTCCAGTGAACCTAGTTTAAAGCCCTCCTCACTAGGCTAGCCAGCCTAAGGATGGAAGAGGGTGGGATATTTCCCAGGGAATGCTTTACTGGTAAATGATGAACTAGCATTCGGCTGAGTCCTCAAGGGTTAACACATTGTTAATGTAGCCTCACACTTTACAAGGCAGCACGAATGGAGGGAGGGGAGACAGCATGGCAGACAGACACACCCTGTGTGAGAGAGAGAGAGAGATGCGCATTGCCCCTTTAAGTACGCTTACACCACTCTAAATATATTGCCTTTTTAAGTAGATCAGGAAGTTGAGACAGCAGCTGCAGCCAGCAAGCTCCCTCTGTCCTGCTCTATATGGAGAAGCGGTGAGCAGGGGGGAGGGACACACCCTGACAGCCCCCTTCTCCCCCCCCCTCCCCCCCCCCCCCCCCACGCACAGCAAGCAGGAGGCTCCTGGGAGCAGTTCCAAGGCAGAGGGCAGGAGCAGCACATGGCAGTGTGGGGAGGGACAGCTGAACTGCTGGCAATTGGTAGCCTGCTGGGAAGCTGCCACACAGGGAACTTAGGGGAGCGGGGAGCTGATGGGGGGCTGCCAGTCCACCTTGGTTCCAAGCCCCCACCAGCTAGCTGCAAAGGGCTGCTCTTCCTGCAAGCAGAGGACAAAGCAGGTGGCTGCCAAACAACGTTATAAGGACGCATTGCGCAATTTTAAACATGCATGTTCTCTAATTGATCAGCAACGAAACCATGTTAACCGGGACGACTTGAAGTGAGGAGTTACTCTATTGTTAGGCTGACCATTATTAGAGCTGACCATTGCTCCGTCAACCCACTCCAGAGGGTGAACCTTCTGGCATCACTAACTGGTCATGATCAAATTTCCTACAACATCTGAGAGTCACAGCATAGTAGCTCATGTCCTTTCCTCAAGTAAATTCTCCACTCCATGCCCAAAACTTACTTTTCTTCTTTCTGCCACCTGCTGAAGTACTGAGCATGTCCTGTTCACTCTGCAACAACAGGTGTTTACTGCTCTTTGGCAAGTCTATAGTAGAAATTACTTTTCATAGATTTCCAGTGGTGACCCTCTTTGAAGTCCGATCACTTGTTGAGAGCAGCAGAGGAGTCCTGTTGCCAGACTTCTTCCTCTTTCAGTACTGATTGCAAATGTAAATAATTCTAAATATCTTCAGGAAAGAATAGGTTTAATAGTAACGTCAGATGCCAGTGACTTCCTTTCATAATGCTGCTGCTGCCACTTTTTGGCAAGATGGGTGCAACCAGCCATATGTTTGTCTTATGTTGGTCTGAAGTATTCCTGTCTGTTTTCTGAGCACAAAAACCTCAGACATGCTTTTGTAGAATTAAGATGTCTCTGAAGCCGTCTTTTTCAGTGTCTAGAAATGTATGCATTCTGGCATGTTTCCTGTGTAAGGTTCTATCACTGACTTGGGGTTACAAAAAGATCTTATTCAAATATTTGAGGGGATAGTTGGCCCAGTGGATTACTGTACTGTCTTGCACCTCTGGAGAGCTGAATTTAACTCTTGCTTTAAGTTGTGAATGAAGATGAGTTTGTTGTTTTCATACCATACATTGGTCAGAGAGGACTGATAAATGCTGGACCAACTTTATGTGGCACTAGAAGTCAGCATTGGCGTAATGATACATGGGGAAGCTTAAACAAGTGCCAGCTTGTCCTGTTCCTGGCTTCAGTCAGTTCTGTCAGTTCCTCACTTCCCCCAGAGTACTTAATTCACTTACAAATAGCCATTTATATTCCTGGATGATAGTGTTATAAATGACTGCAGCACTGTACTTTGTTTTAATGCCAACTAGCTCTTATGTCACAGCTGCTGTTGAGAGCCAAGATACGTTCATGTTATAATGAAGACTGTTATGAAAGAGGAGATTAGAGTGGAGTACTGTGTAGTGAGTAGCCACACTATAGTTGTGTTGTAACATAGTGACCTTGTGAATGAGAATGCACTGTGGTGCAGAATTTCTCTCCTCTTAACTAACAGCCAGATTGTTTGCAATTTCCCATGCTGTTTAAAACAGGGTTCTCATGTATCAGCCATCTACCGTAAGAGTGCCCAGTGTGACAACGGTTGATCCTGCTGCTATTCCTCCTTCATTAACAGACTACTCAGTACCATTCCACCACTCACAAATATCCAGTATGTCGTCAGACTTGCCAGGTAGGTGGTGGTTAATTTTTTTAACATTTTCCAACACTCTCATTAATAACTAACGAGGTATTGCCTTACTGAGCACTGCACTGATGCTACATCTAAACCAGAACAGTGCAAGCAGGTCACTAGGGGGTCTTTTCATGTTCAGATTCCAGTCGTATAGCTTCCAAAATGGTGAAGTCAAAAACATTGCTCTAATGAGCACAAAGTCGAGTTTGTGTGTTGGTAAATCAGCTAGAGGAGAAGTCTCTCACTACGATGGATTAGGTTTCATTAGTGTGATCACCTGGCTGATGTGCTTCAAAAACACAAGATAGGGAGAGTAAGCATCTAAAGTTGTGACCGCTCACCTCAACCTTACCTTGCCTCTAGACAAGGAGAGAAACCTTTTACCTCGATCTAGCTGGTTGAGGTTGTCCCTAGTGTTACTCTGCCTAACCTAGGAAAAAGGTTAAGGTGAGCTACAATGTGTAAGCTCTGACCTCTGTTGCCTTTTTTATCTAGACATCCCCTAAATGCCCATGATGCATTCTTCAACACTGCTGCTAATAGCAATCAGAAGGTGGGAAATGGTGGTATTTTCTATCCTCGCTCTTTACAAGAATGCTGTTTGTGAGGATTTTTGGGATTCCTTCTACCTACACTAGTACACAGAGCCTTGGAAAATGGTTTCAGCCAACACCCACCCCTTTCCCTGACCTGTCCATATCCTCCCTGCTACACTTGTGGCTTTTTTTCCTGTTCCAGCCCCCACCTGGATGATGGCATTGAGATAGATCACCACCTCTGTGTTTCACTGCGCTCTCTGGTTCTTGTATTGCTCCCTCCCTCCCAACATGCCTCCCTTAAGAAAACCCAGCGTCTTTCTGTAGAATACTCAGAAAAGCCTTCGGTTCACCTTTAGTTCATTTTAACCTTAAGGAGAGAATTAAAGTTCTAGAATTTCACAATGAGAATTGTGGATCCCTTATGGGCTCTGTAGAGAAATCTCCTGAATCAAATCTCCCATCCGTTTTCTCAGAGGGTGGGGGGACAGACAGCCTGCTGGTGAGGGAACACCTTTGCCTAGATCCGGTTGGAGGCCAGGGCTGGCTGGCAAGGGAGGGAGTAGGAGGTGAGTTCTACAGTAGCCCATTCCATTCTCTATTCTTTTGTCTTTCTTTCTGTCAATATGGAGAAGGCAAGGCCAGGATTTTCAAAAATACAAGACTAAAGTGTCTCTAGCATTGGTAGGCTTCTGTTTTTGAAAGTTCTGCCCTAAATGCTTAAGCACTGAAGGTGTATAAGATGGAAGAAATTCAGTCACTGCTCCTTGAAGCTTGTAGTTAGAACTGCTCCATTCCTAATGTTTCCAGACTGCTTCAACACAATAGGGATGATGTTAGAAGTGTTTCCTTGCTGGCTGCCTTTGGATGGAGGAGAGGCCTGCTGTTTGGTTGTGGACTTGGTCACGTTGTGACCCTACTTCTCTACAGCATGCTTAATATTGACATTCTTTATGTCCAGTTTGATTAAAAGTTACGGTCACACAGTGACTCTTGTGCTATGCTACACTTGCATACACTTGCAATATCTCCAATTAGCTACCTCCTCATCTATGCAACCATGTTAAAATCACCCTAGTATATCCAGTGAAAACACCACCATCACTCTACCTACATGTAGGGAAAAAACCCACTTGTAACTAGACAACTTTATTTTTCCTGGCTCCTGATAATTTGAGACAGGTATTACCATGTGTCCTTCACGAAGTACTCTATAGCTAACACTAAACAATTAATGGTGATAAAATGTTTCTTAAAGCTGTACAACTATTGATAACAGAGGAGACAACATTAATCTCTTATTTTTCTAGGTTTGGATTTTCTTTCACTAATCCCAGTTGATCCACAGGTATGTTTCCTGGCTACATTGATGTCTGTGTTTTGTTTTTTGTTTTTTTTTAATTTAAGTGTTTTGTTTTTTTTCATGGTTACACACTTCAGAAAAATTAATTGCAAACTAATCGGACCACCCGACTGGTCCAGACTGTCAGGAATCCTGTCTCAAACAGTAGCTAGTATCAAACATTGAGAGGAAGGCACAAACCATCCCATGATAGACCAGTATAGAATAACTTTTCAATAAGGGAAGACTCTTTCCCCCCCAAATCCCCAGATAGGTAGGTAGCTAGAGTCCTCTTCCCAGAAACATGAGTTTCCATCCCTTTGTAACGTAATTGACTCTACGTAGTGGCCTATTATAATCCATTCCCCTGTGTAGGCAGGAGGCTATATCAGATATTCAATGGATACTACACTTGATCTTGATCTTAATTAAATAGACAAGATGAGATTAGGATTTGAGAGAGATTCTGATCCTCTCCTGAGCTTTCAGGACAGCTGTCATCTGCCCAGCCCTTGGAGAAAGAGGAAGTACTTACTGTAGCTGTGTCAGATGGGCAGGGGCATGCGCAAGAATTTAAATGTGAACACTTTTGGGGGACACTAAACACACACAAATGTGTGGTCCCTCCCTTCCCCCCATTTCTCAAGATGCCTCTGGTGGGGAAGCCCAGCAGTGAGGAAGCAGCATCTCCCCTTGCAGCAGAACTCTCCATGTCCCTGCAGCATGGGCACGGAGGAAGCAGCAGGGCACCTGGTTGCAGGCTCCTTTCCCCCCCCCCACTCCTATAGCTGCAGCCTGCTGCTGCTTCCATGCTCCTGGATTCCCAGTGCTGCTACCAGCTCTGCAGACACCGCTGAGGTGAGTCGGGGCCTGGAGGCAGAGGCAACAGGGGACTCCGAAAGCAGGGAAGGAGAAGCTGCAGCTGTAGGGGTGGGGGGAGGAGGAGCTCAGCCAGCAGCCCGGCCACTTTCTCCTGGCCCAAGGCTGCAGAAACACAGATTGGGGGGGGGGGGGGAGCTCTTGCCCCCCTTTTTGCACGCCCCTGCAGATGGGCCATATAGTAGGGGACTCTGAGTTGGGGATCCAAAGGCTGCCAGGCTGGGATTGATAGAGACTGTACACAAAAGATATAGATTGAATATATTGCTGTAAAGCAACTCCTCCAGCCAATTCAGACATTACAGTTTGATTCCAAACTATTGCTGTGACCGGAGGTCTCAGGGTGGGATAGTTTTGAAGACACCACAAAAGTAAGAAATGAATCCATTTAAAAACTAGTATAGTACATTTTTAGGGTACATCAAGTAGGTAAAGACTGAAGATGTTCCGATCCCTTTTGGGTATGGACTCATTAAAACCTTCTAGAGATTTAGTGCCTTAAACACTCCTTGCTGTATTCAACCATAATAATGCTAGTTTAAAAGGAGGTTCTGCCAATTCAGGAAACCTATTTTGAATTTGCATGAGTTTGATTTTTTTTTTTTTTTTTTTTGGGTAAACTAGACTATTACAGCCCATTTGTCAATGGTAAAATGTTCTTAGAAAGAGTCAAGTATCTCTTGCTGTTAAGTGGCTGCACTTCAGTGGTGTGGATGAAGTGATTCTTGTAGACATTGAATTTGCAAAGCACATTTGTCATTGAGGACTAAAGGTGCTATGTAAATATAAGGTGATTACACAAATGATAGGAGACCCTCTTATACTTGCACATCTGCAAATTAAGAGGTAAATTTTCCACTAATGAGATGTGGTAGCAACATAAGACCTTGCTACAGCTCTGTACTAAGATTTCATTGTATGCCAGTAAATGTTCTGTAGCATATGTATTAGAAGTAATGAAGTGTTATTAAAACTAACCTAGCCTTCTCAAATAAATGAGCAGAATCTAGTTTGATGCATTCTTTGCTTGCTGTGTTCTTGCTTGCTGGTTTGTAAAAGTCTGGTTCTTATTGTGCATGTATTAGCAAGTTTCTATTGTAGTTAACTTACTTGTTGTAGGGAAGATGCATCCTCAGAGCTTACTTTTCCCTTGTGCAGTTAAGTCTCTTCCTTATCGGCATCATTGTTTGTTTCAAGCAGTACTGTCCTCCCATGTTTTTGGATAGTCTCACTTCAACCTTAACAAGCAGCACCCCGGGCAATATCATCACATCTACCAGCCACCAGGAGAGCAGCACTCATGTTAGTTCTTCAAGCAGGAGCGAGACAGGAGTCATAACCAGCAGTGGGAGCAGCATTCCTGACATCATCTCATTAGACTGAAACACTGGCAGCAAAAACACTCTAGGAGTAATTGCACAAAGCTGCTCGTCATGACTGGAGAAGGAACTGCAGTGTCTTGGAAGCTATTTTGATATTTATTAAAAAGACAGATTGATTCTGTTGCCTTCTGAAAGTCGAGTAAAACTACATCTACAGTAGGAACTGAAATGATTAGAACTTTTTTTTTTTCTTGGTCACAAAATATTTGGAGTAAAAAAAGACAGTCAGAACAAACGTACCCTTTGGCTTGTTCTGGGGAAACTGACTTTGTTTTGTTGTTGGATGGATTCCTACACAGCAATAATGTAAAAAACAACAACTTTTTTTAAATAAAAAAGGCACTTAACCACTCTAGAATGAAAACAGCATATGTTTATCCTGGATACAGGAAAAAGGTGCAGAAGTCTGCAGTGCTGAATTCTTTCACTGCAGCCTGTAATAAACTTCATTTAGAATAATGAAGGTTTGTGAAATAGCCATGATTTGTGCTATATTTGTTTGTTCCTTACATCCTTCTTTCCCCTTCCTCCCCCTTCCATGGCAAAAAAAAAAAAATCCTGTAAATAGTTTTTTCCTGATTGTGGTGTTCACTTATGAATGCAAATTCCTAAAGTGTTCTTCCTTGTGTATTTTGGAGAAAAACTATGCAAACCCTTCATCGTACAGATGTTAATGTGTGCTTTCAATTCATAGTGTAAACACAACAAACTGCTATGCAGAACCTGGCTGTAGTCCTTTAACTTCTGGCCAGGCCTCTTGTATAAGGTGGAAAGTTTAAAAAAAAAAAAACAACAAAAACCTGTTCAGACTATGAAATCCTTGTTCTTCCTTCATGTAATTGCCTACCCATACTAGTTCATAAAACTAAACTGTCTGTCCTTCAGTGCAGCTGTTGGAATCACAAAGTCGTTTATCTGTCTAGTCTGTCCTTTGTCCAGTGCAGGATTGTTCTTTGTGCATATTTGCCAAAGCTTTGTCTAGTTGAGCTTTAAATGATTCAAACAGCTTCACCCGCCTTTTTGCTATTGCACAGTGTGACACAACGTTTGGGAAACTGTCTTCACTCTTTCAGCCCATTACTCCTTGTTATAACTTCATGGTAGACTAGAGGGTTTCTTTGTTGTGATAATCATCAAACCAGTGTAGACACTGTCCCTGCCTGGTCCAAATATACATATAGGGCCAAATCATGCAAGGTTTCTTAACAGTACTATTGTGTATAGTGTCTAGAAGGGTTTGTTGATCAGGACTATAATTAATCTTTCCTCCTAATCCCTCCCTTTAATATTGTTTTAATCTTTGCTTTCCTCTTATCTGATATTTTCTTTGGTGGTACCCAGAATTGTACATGATATTCTATGGATGATCTCAGTGCTGTATGTTGGAAGGGGTTACAGACCAGGAAAGTGATAAGGAAATGCATTGCTTTAGAGCTGGAATCTTGGTATTGTCTGTCTTGACATTGCACCTTTTCCAAGTATAGTGTTTGTTGACTATATTTAAAATTCTTCCCGTAACAACTCACTTTCATTCTTTCCTGTCTCTTCCCTAATATCTTTTAGGTACTAGATGGGGAAGTGTTGCATTTGGTTCAGTGTGGTTTATGCCTCCGAAAGCCATACTTACGGCACTTGTTACCATAGTATTTGAACTAAGTGTAAATACAGGAGATGTTAAAACAGGGCTTATTGCACATCCCTTTGCCATCCTCCACTCCCACCCCAAATAATCGGCATCTGTTACTCGTAGCTTTTTTGTATGCTCTTTCAGCTAGTCTTCAGTTCATGTCAGTCTTAATAGTGCACTTCCCCCCCCCCCACACACTCTTTTCCCTTTGTCCACTAACTTTGTACCTATTAAATGAGCAAGGTTTTTTTTCTGGCATGATTTGTTAATAAAGCCAAGCTGCTTATTGTTTCTAATTTTCTTTAGGTGATTAGTGTTTTTTTCTCTATACTAATTGCATAGTTGAAGTAAAAATAGCATAGTCATGCTAATTTTGGGACACTAAAGATAAACAATATTTTTAAAAGTTCTCTTGTACTAAGAACACATGGTACTTTGCAGATGCACTAAGTCACTGGCATGGATCAGCATTTGTCACACTCTGTCAGTACCTGGACCGGGGAAGCTAATGATCCAACCAGCGGACCAAATTCAGTGGTGAATCCTGGTCATGTGCCGCCTGAGGCATGTTGTGCATACACTAAGATGACTGGAGTAGAAGTCAGTGACCAACACCGGCATTCTGATAGAAGGGATCATAAACTAACATGCGAAGCACTGAATTGCAATATGCAGTTCTATAATTTCCTAGTCTGTTGTATCTGCTCAATTAGAGAGGTTATTTCCTTTCTCAGAGCAGCAGACAACTGAGGAAACATACTTAGAGTTGCCCGTGATCAGCAGATTTGTTCCGTGCTCCCTTCCATTTGAGCAGGGTGGAAGGGTATGTCTGTACCTGTGCCTCCTACACTTGCTTGGAACATCCATACTGCAGCCGTGAAATGAAGTGACAAGCTGTCCCTTCACCATTTGAGAACTATATGCGGAAGGTTTTGCCAGTGATGCATGCAATTCTACAGCAACTAGTATAGTCTGTTTTTTCCACTCATTCTCAGACGGATGTCTAGTGTATTGGCTTCCCTTGCCAGAAGCCAAAGTCGTGTGGTATAACTGCCTTAGTCCCTGTCCAAAAAGTGATGTCTGGTTTGACCTGTATAGTTGAGTGAAGATTCTTTCCTGTAAGTAAAACTGGATGTAGGGAGAGCCAAAAGCCCACAACAACCCTTTGACCTGCGCTGGATTTGAAGAACTGGCGGTGCAGCAATGAGAAATAGCTATGCGTTGGTGAAGTCCACAGGACAGATTCTGTGCCATATCTCCAGGAGACCCAGCACCAAACATACCCAAGAGGCAAAAGGTGGCTTTAAGCTACACTTTTTTCCCCTCTGCCCAATTCTTGGTTGGCTGTGGGCCGAGCGTAAATTAGAGTTGCCCCCGGGATACACTAGTATACAAGGGGCTCTAAAGGGCTGCTCTGCAACCAGGGACAAGAAAAAATGATTCACCTGACAAACCCACTCCAACGGTGGGCTGCATGGGTGCTTGATGGCCTAATGTATCCTGACAGACCGCCCCCTACAGAGGCTGCAGTAGAGGGGGATAATCCCTCTTTCAGCTTTTCTTATGCTTTGATCAGCGCTCAGTTTCTCAACAGTACACTCTTTGTGAGAGAATAGAGCAATGGAATTTGCAACAGAATTGAAGTATTTCCTTGGCACCACTGGTTGGTATGTAGCAAACGCTTCATTAGTATAAATCAGGTGCATTGGGGAGAGGAGCTGTTCAGCCATATAACAATGATCATTACATTAAGTAATTGGGGGGGCAAATGCAGTCTCCACTTTCAAACACAGCTCTTCTCGGGGAAGCTTACAAGCACTGAGAGGAAGTCAAGTTTGAGCTGGGTGTGGTTTAGCTTGACAAATGTAATTCAATTTTGACCATTGCTGTTTTCCTCGTCAGTTGCAAACTGGCATTGTAGAATGAGAGAGGAGTTATGGCAGTTGTTTTTCAAAGTTGGGCTTATTTTGTTTTAAAAACTGGCAAAACTTTTTGATGGATGCCTATGCAAGGTTTACAGTCAATTAATAGGAAAGCATAGTTCTAAATATCAGGTGCAACCCTACAGTGACAGTCATGAAAGCAATTGAAAGACTTCCATGGACAAACTATAGCTGGCTACAAAGTTCTAATACCATACAGCTGTACATACAGCAGCGACTAGCTAAGACATTTGTGGACGGTTCCTAACAGACTGCTTTGACATGTCAGTCATACCAACCCTTCTGGTAGAAAGTTTATATTGAATATTTTGAGTACTCTAGGGAACAGAGTTCATAGTGTTGGAGAACATGCTGAATTGGGCAGCCTAGGGTACCCTTATTTCACCCATGCACTAGGGGGAGAAAGGGGAACATTTAAGGCTTTGTACTTCAGCATGTTTTTGCTTCATAGCAAGATTGATGTATATTGAGTTTATTAGTGTAAAAAATGTATGGAGAAAAGTAAGAGTGCTTCCATTTAGCTTCCACTATAAAAGAACCTGGTTTTTTTTCTTCCTGCTTTGAGTGGAACTGAACTGAACATAGCCAGATACTGTTCAGCTGCTAGAGGAAAGTAGTTTCTATCACTGTTTTAAAAAAAAAAAAAAGTTCCCTACCACTATTACCTACTCTAATGGGTAGAGAAAATAGTGGTAGAGAAAAGCCCAATGAGCCTCACCCCCACAAACTGATGATCACTATTATTTGGAGGAGCTCTGGAGAAGGTGTCCCCCTAACACCTTTTTAGTTACATTATTTAACTCTTTCAGAAACTGGAACAGGCTAGTAAGAAATTGTGGGTTGTTTTTTCTAATTGTCTACTTCAGTTTCCCTAATACCAAAACAGATAATCTAGATTCATTCAGAACTTTAATCTTGTGTTAAAAGGCTTGGTTTCTAAGATCACTTTCACTATATCTTTAAGAACATGTAGGTTTTCAAAGGGGTATGTGAAATAGATTATTAGCTTTAAGGGGACTAAGAAGAAAAACCTAAATTTAGTTAAAAATTCTTGCATAATTCTATAGTAAAACGGCTGCCTCCACTGTTTTCTATATCAGGACAGTTGTGAAACCGACTACATGTTAATGGAGAGAATCTCTTTTAAAAGAACTTCAGGCCGTTAGTTCCCACTTACCTACACTTTTCACAAAGGTAACTACAGAGTGGCCTGCTTACAAAAATAACCCCTCTAATCAGTCAGTGTAACTTTTTTTTAATAATTTTATTTTTTTTGGCAATGAACATGATCTAACTGCAATATGCTGGATTGTTTGTTTGTATTCAATGATGTTCTCAAAGCTTCCTGGTTTTGAGGAAATGTAACATATAAGCAGAGAAGGTGGTTACAACTTATCTAAGAAGTCGTCCAGAGGTGGAATACCCTCCTTCAAGCCTTTGCGCTTGCGTATTTCAGCCACAATTTGCCCAAGACGAGAAGTTGCATCATAAGGATCTCCAGCCAAAAGTTGCCAATGATCAAAGATACATTGCGGAAAAGCTTGACCACCAGTGTTGGACCTCAAGTCAGCAGTGAAACCTGGTGGGGGGAAGGAAGCAAAGTCAGCCAGTCATACCTGCTGTGTCTAGGCAGAGTTGGAAGCCCTACTGTGCATTGAATAGTTTTTGCTAGAATGGCACAGTTGAGTGAGATTCTTGAGGTGTGCGTTTTGCTCTAGAGCAGAGCACCCAGAGAGAAAACAGTGTGAACTCCAGTTACTGTACAAGAGAGAACCTCTCCTTTCTAGCTGTGTAAACACCGAGATGCTAAGCTCAACGTGGGTAAGAGCATGATTAAAAAAAAAAAAAGCACTAAATAATTAAAATAGCCAGTGTTGTATTGTAATCCCCCCCATTGTCCACTGTTTAATTCTTAGAACATCAGTGACCATCACACAAGGCACCTCTAATCCTTCCTTCACACCTACCGCTCCTGCTCCCGCTCCTAATGCAATCTGTTGCTCTGTGCTGGTTTCTTAGTGGAAAGCAAAAGCAATGAAACCAGAAAAAAGGTTGGGGGATAGGGTGGAGCAGTCCTATCTTGACCTTCCTTTCCAACAGCCAGAAAGCATTGTAGGGTTCAGTACTGTATGCATGTGCTTTCCCAACTGCAACCTCTAGGAAACTGACCAGGCTGATGCCTGAAGTTTACCATTTTGTTTTTTTCCAGGTTTCTAACTGAACACATTAACCTCTTATTCACCTAATTGTAATTACAACTGAACTGCTAGTAACAGTATTGCAATGGCTAACTCCTAGGCACCCCCCTTCCTGGGGGAATCTCAGACTCTACTTAGGCACCTGTATTCATTGTACAATGCACAAGGGAGACGTAAGCACTGCAGAAGCCAGCAAGCTGAATGGGGAGCTGCCTAAATTAGCCATGAGTGAAATGCCAAGAAGAGCGGGTGGACGGGGGAGAGGAGACCCACTCCATTACAACCAGGGTACTCACCTGGGCTGAGGGGTGAGTCAGGTTCAGGCCCTGCTGGGGACTTGAACTTTACTCCCTCATGACAGATGAGAGTACCCTGACCCCTGGGTTATTGTGCATTCTGGACCCACACACTTGTCTCATGGAGGGGGCCCAAACCCACAGCTGTGCCTATACTATCAGGCCCTATGGGGAGATAGGTGGAAGACAACTAACATGAGAAACTGCAGGATTTCAGCAAAAGCTGTGGTCCCAGTGTCAGGAGTGCTGCTGGCTTTTGTGCATGCCCATCAGCAGAAACTTAGGTGGCAGCTGAATGGCAGACACACCTAAATGATGGACTTAAGTACCTTTGTGGATCTTGCCCTTTTTCCCTAGATGAGCAATTCTTATGCATCAGAACTACTTCGGATGTAAGTATGTTTATTAAAAAAGGATGACTGACTTTTTCACCTTTCCCTCTTCACAAAACTACTACTGCTTCCTTCCCCCCCCCCCCCCCCCCCCCCGCTGCAGCAATTCAGCTACGTGACTAGCTCCTTATTAACTGCGATATCAGTACTCCTGGAAATGGAACTTAGTATGAGCTATAGGGAAAATATCAGTTTTTTGAACATCTTCAGTTCATCAGCTGAGAATGACAAGCCGTACCTATACCAAGGAAATCTAGGTGCAACTGTTTCGGCATTTGGGTTTCAACAAGATGCTCTGGTTTAAATTATGACTCAAGGTACAGAATAATCTGCAACCTACACAGTGTATCCTATCATTAGAAAAAGTTCAAATGTCTAATTGCAAATAGCACCTTCCAAACAGGAAACAAAGAAACCCATGTAATGTCTGTCTGAATCTCCAGAGAAACAAATAGTTCTGATGTGTGAATTGCCTTATTCTTACAATGTTAACTCTGAAACCTAAAGATGATCCTTTAAATACTCATTTCATATGGATAATTTCAGCAGAACTATCCAGTTAATATGCTTCTCACAACAGCTAACTGTCTCAGACTATGTCAAAAGCCCATCTATTATCTTGTCCCCCTGCTCTACAGCTGGCAAAGCCTCCAGCTTCACTACTGAACACATCCCCACTGCCAAAGGGCAGTTTCAGTTTAAAAAAAAAAAAACAAAAACCTGAAAACTGACAAGTTATGGGCAGTGACGGAAAGGGATATAATAAGTTAATCAGTAAGGCTATATAGATTGTATTATTCATTTAAAACATCAGGCTACCTCCTGGGCTGTGGTACACTGGTGTAGCTCTGCGTTACACACAAGTTTGCTACAGCATAAGAGGGGCCTTAGGTCCTGCTTTTAATAAATATCTTTAGTGACAGAAGTAGTGTCCTGGTCACTCTGGAATGTCCTCAGCTGGGAAGAGTAAGTTGCATGTGTCCGCACAGGGTGCCAAGAAGTTATTAAAGCCTAGCGGAGAAGGTGGTTGAAGATGCAAAAAACAGCAGGAAGGAAGTCAGATGTAAGCATTCCCATTTCATTAACTCCCAGCCACTTTGGTGGAAGTCTTCCCCCACCTCCAGACCTACTTAAGGAAGGTACAAGGAGTTGGCTAAAGACAATTTGGCAGCCTTACCAAAAGACTCATTTACAGGTAGATAAGCCTTGACCACAAACATCGGGGTTCCTGCCACTTGGAATTCGTCAAAGACATGACCCCGTTTCCTGTTCAGCACACCATAGATACCACCAACCACTTGTTCGGGGCACTATGAAGAAAAATGTTACTAAGTTACATACAGATAGCCGTGGCTTGGTCATTGAACATAGCAGCACTAAACTTAGCACCAGACAATCCCTTTGGATTCTTCTCCTACCCTGGAACCACCTCTCTGTGTGCCTGCTTCCCTCCTCCAAATCTCTCCAAGGCGCTTCTTCCCCAGTCTCAGGTTGTACAATTCCCAGCACGTCATTTGTGTCTACAATAGACTGGACTGCTGCATATGTTGGTGCCACACTGTCCAAAGGTTGTAGTGTTCAGTAAAGAACTGCTGCTCACTTTTTGCCCCAGAATAATAATTCTCTACATCTTTTAGTGAAAGGGCAGATCAGTGATAGGCAGGACTCCCATCATTTGTCTAAAACTAAGTGCACACTAAGGTAAACATGTAAATTGAATTATGTAAAAGAGAGCTTGACACACACTGATAACGCTATGTTAAAACAGTCAAGGTACTACTACAGGTGCTAAAAAGAACGGCTTTGCAGCAGTAGCCACTGCAAGCAGATCCAATTCTTCACTGCGATGCCCTCACTTGGCCGGGGGGATTGTGGGAAAGTGAAGGGATTCAAGCAACTCTACTGATAGTGTTTTCTGGCAGGGGATTTTTACCAGTACACATTTCTAAATGATGGCAGGCATTGAACTTGAGGGTTTTTTTTGTTTTTGTTTTTAAGGCAACCCAGTGTGTGTTTTGCTGTAACAAGTAATACATACTTTTAATACAAATAGAAATTTCCTGAGGTCTTGTATTTACCAAACAAAGTAATTTGAACCCTTCCTCCTCTTCCCCCCCCCCCCAAATAAAAGCGAAGTCAGCGGAAGGCTTGGTCTACACTACAGCGTTAGGTTGACATGAGGTAGCTTACGTCAACCTAACTATGTCAGTATCTGTGCTACAGCCTTGCTCCCACCGATGTATATGCCCTACTATACTGACATAACTCCACCTCCATGAGAGGCTTAGTGCTTAGGGTCGATGTAGACACTGTGTTCCTTACATCAAAGTTGTGAAATTGATAAGAAAGCCAGCTCCCAGCTGGGCTGCTGCCTGATCTCAGCTCCCAGCCTCCCAACGCTGCCCCTCTTCAGTTGGTGGAAGTGCTCCTGGTGACTGCGGTGGCTATACAGGTTGACTTAAGATCACAGTGTAGACATGCCCTTACAGAGTAGGTCAAAACTCTAGAAAAAACTGCTGTTTAAGTATACAGAGACATATTTAGAACTAGAGCTGCTTATACTGCCCTCTTTTCTGCTCTGGTTTAGGTCCTCAGGACACTTGCAGGGAGACCCTCTTTTTTCAAGGGTTCAGTTACCCCTGTTTTCTCTTGAATGTCCTTAGTAATAAAGGACAGAAGAGAAAGGCAGAACAAGTTCTTAGTTTCCCTGAGTGGCACTGGCAGTTCATGAAGAACAGTGTGATTTAACGCAATGCATGTAGCTGTCACTGCTCAAACTCGACCCTGTTCCAAACACACAAAACTCAAACTCTACCATCTTCAGAACACAGGACCAATTTCTAAAAAAAAAAAAAAACACAGCAAGTGCAACATTCTTAACCCAGAAACAATATTTGTACAATGATATTCCTTTCGTGTCTCCACTACATCACCCTCTGACATACCTGGATCTCCAGGAGATAGATGGGCTCCATAAGTCTGGGCTGTGCTGTCAGAGCAGAGGCACACAGGACACTCCTGGCAGTGGGAAGTATTTGCGCACCACCACGGTGGATCGCATCAGCATGCAGAGTAACATCATGGATATCAAAACGAACGCCCCTCATGTTCTCCCCACACAACACACCCTGCAAGAGAGTCAATGGCCTTTTACAGAATTGAAAGGAAAATGGTGGATTTGATACTGTAACTTTTTACTACTTTGAACGTTTTTACAGATATGGGAGTTCACTTGGAAATCTATTTGACCATGTGCTTACACTGACACCTTGACCTTCAACTTAGAGTCATAAACACTCCTTTTGGTAGTGAGCAGATACCCTGAAGGAACAGAAGAACTATTCATTGCAACGTGGAAATGCAAGTTTTAAGAACACAGACGTTTTCACAACAAAGCTGCACTTGGAATCAAAGTTCAACCACTCGTAGACTGCAAACTATTTAATATTTGGGTGGAGGAATTCCAGGCATTTACAGTCACTAGAAATCTTCCATCTAAATAGAGTTTCAATTTTTTTTTGTTCTTTGCTGAAACTGTTCATAGTTTTGTGTAATTTCCTAACAGTTCTAATAAACAAGTTGTCTTTTCCTAAAGGTTACATATATATTCTATCACTAGATAAAAAGGTGTTTGGATAATGTGAGCAATATTTAATAATATCCTGCATGTAAACTATTATTCATACTTACTTCCTTTGTTGCCCACTGGAAGCCAGCAACAACACTGTCTTTGATTTCATTTAGGTACTGGACACCCTTGGTGATGTCAACCAAGATATTTGGACCAGTTCCATCAGGTCCAAAGCACCAGATCTTACGAACTTCAGACACATCCCACTCATATTTCTCTGCCAGGTAATGGGCACGCTGCTTCATTTCTTGACGGGAACTGACTTCTCCTTTGTCTATGTCCTCTGCCAAGCCATCAGGGAAGGGCCGAGCTTTCATATACAGCCTGTTGTGTTTATTGGCAGATTTGGACAAGCACATCTGGCTCGACTCTTCACTGACAGTTTCACGATAAGATACAACTGGGTCTGATTTCTGTGAGGTAGCAAATAAATTCCAATAAAATTGTAATAGTGAACGTCCAACATTTTACACTAAAATTACAAAAGGAACCTACTATGTCCCGTCATTCCCACATTTGTATTGTTTACCCTTTTTATAACAAAGTTCTAAAGCATTTCTTTGCCTTAGGCAGCAGGTTTTATTTTGTACTCCTGGGGGAATTCTATGCCATTGCACATACACAGTAATCATATCCGGCGCAGATTCCGCCCCCCCCGAAAATACATTCTGCCCAAGAAGTGCTGCAGTTCTGCCTTTCGACCACCAGAGGCTGCTGTGGTGCCAGAACACCTGACTGACCCGCAGAAACAGCGTTCATCACAGCAGCCTGCCTGTGGAACCAGGTTCAGAGGCAGAGATGGGCACATGGGGCTGTTGGAGGGGTTGTCACAGACTGAGGCTCAGAAGGGCTAGTGGCGGGGGGGGGGGGGGAAGACAGACTGGGGCACGGGCTCAGACAGCATTGAGCCAGGGGCTGGATGGGAGGGTGACTCCAGGGCCACATGGCGATAGGGGCAGATGTGTCTGACTGAATGGGAGAGGCTCGAGGTCAGCTGGAGTCTGCATGGGGGAGGCCTCCCTACTCTCTAACAATCCCCTTCTCCCCAAAAAGCAACTTCCATACTTTTCCCACCCACACCCAACAGTCCTCCAGGATTCATTCCCAGGCTCCTTCCCTCTGCCTCAGCTCCTTCATTACCCCTGGCTCCCCCAAGCCTTTGCACTGTTTCTGAGGGGTACAGGAAATACGTTTCTGTATAGTAGTTTAAATGAATTACCCAAAGTTTTGTATTAATATGCCTAGTAAGGAATCTTATTTGTCAAAAAAACATTTCCTGAATCTTTTTTTTTTTTTTTTTTTTTTTGTCTGTATTGTTACAGACATACTTGCTGACAGGTATTTTGAAATAAATTATCAAAATAATTGAAACTGGTGTGATTATATTGTGTTATTTTGACAAATAAAATATGCAGAATTTTAAAATATTGGGCACAGAATTTTTAATTTTTTGTCACAGAACACCCCCCAGGAGTAATTTTGTTCAAGGCAGACTTTAAAGCCAATTTCATTCACTAGTACAAGTGTTCCCTGACACAGACTACAGACTGCTAATTTCATTGAGACAATAAAATGCAGCAGAAGAACTGCGCTGTATTGACAAGTAGGATTATTATCTTCTGATTCCAAGATTTTCTGTGAAAAAAAACTCAGGACTTATAAATATGGAAAATATCCAGTGAGAAGGAATCCTAGTAACAGAAATATTTTTCCACGGCCAAATACGTTTCTTAGTGCAAATGAAGATGTCTGTGAAATTAGTATGGTATTTTCAAAGAAGCCTTAGGAAGTTAGGTGCCCAATTTGCATCAAATACCCTTTGAAAATCCCATCCTTAATGTGTAATCATATTCTGTACATTGCAGATATAAACACAAAAGAAGCCTTTTATACCTTGATTGGAATGCAAGCATGATCTTCTTCCAGATCTTTAAGGCAAATTTCTAGATGCAGCTCACCAGCTCCAGCAATGATGTGCTCACCCGACTCTTCAATAATACACTAGAACATGAAATACTAGTTGTGTAAGAGTAAAAAAATTATTTCTTAAATTAATTTAAATCAGAACATTCCACAAGCATTTTCTGTTAGATTAATCTGTGATTGATTTTTTCTAAAATTGCTTAGTAATGGCTGTTATTGTGGAGATTAACCAAATATCATTACATTTATGAAGTGCCTTTCATCCCAAGGATTTAACAATGAATCACCTTACCCACCAGTGAAATGTTGCAGGTGGTCTAACATCATACAGCAAAACTACACAGTAGCTTATGATAGGAAGTGAAGAGCGCTCCATAACATTGGAACTGTATATGGAATTCAGGCAGGCAGGCAGGCAGAAACTGCCCACACTAATTTAGCCAGACACTAAGACTAATACCATTCCCACATTCCCACACTTGGAAAATCTGTAATGACAAGTAGTCAGGATCTCGGTTTTACAATCTCATCTGAAAGATAAGCAACTCCCAACATCATGCTGGGACATTGTTTCAATACTAAATCAAAGGGAAGAGTGCTGCCTAATGAATAACCAATACTACTCATTGCAAAACCTGGGTTTTCCTTAGAGACTTCCTATCCAAGTTCTGACTAGGCCCATCCCTGCTTAGCTTGTTGAGTTTCAAATGATTACAACGTAAGTGGTATGGCTGCAGATTCTAAACATCAGATTATGAAAGTCTCTTTCTGAATAAAGTCTGAGTACTTCACGGCAAACCAGCAACTCTAAAACTAACACTCACCTGAACACTAACACTCACCTGAACCATGGGATCAGACTTGGCCAGACGCCTTAGACCTTCAACTAGTTTTGGTAGATCAGCAGGGTTTTTAGCTTCAACAGCAACACGTACAACGGGGCTAACACTAAATTTCATCACTCGCATGTTGTGCGCATGCTCAAAGGTGGTAATTGTACCCGTCTTCACCAAAAACTGGTCAACACCAACTAGACCAACAATGTTGCCACAGGGTACTTCCTCAATGGGCTCAACATAACGACCCATCATCAAAATGGTTCTATAAAGACAGAGATTGGGTAACAATCCTTAAATAGCTGTTGAAACGATGCCTTTTTATACCTAAAAGGCAGTTATAGAAACTTCCTTGTTTGCCTGCATTCCTTCTGGTACTCATTTTCTGTTATGTAAGCCAAAAAAAAAAAAAAAATACAAATTTGGTATTTTAATAGAAAAAAGTAAACAATCCTCCTTTACTTAGGTTCCCAAAAATAGGCTTTGCAAGCATCTTGACCTTTTTTTTTTTTTTTTTTTTTTGCATGCATGCATTCTTCTTCAACAGAAGCAAACTATTTCCATCTACCTTTGAATAGATCTTAGGTAGAGATCTTCCTTCTTGCCAGGTGTGTAGTTTGGTCCCATGATTCGAACTTTCTGTCCAGTGGAAACAATACCAGAGAAGACTCTTCCAAAGGCATAGAAACGTCCCTTATCAGTTGTGGGGACCATTTTGGAGATGTACATCATCAAAGGGCCCTTGGGATCACAGTTTTTGACACCTACAGTAAAACAATGCATTTCAATGAGGCTTCAAAATCTGTTTAAAACTAGGCCTAACACTTTACTGAGCATTTCCTTCCCCTTCCACTTTATAAACCTTGTTTTTCATATGGTACCCATTATTGTGAATGCCTTCCAAAATTAAATATGCCTAAAGTTATAATTAACAGCTCTCCTACTTTCCAGTCCAGAGGGCACAGGTCTGTGTATGTGTGTGGCAGGTGTATAGTGTGTATTTGCTCTTTAGGCACGGTGGTTTGTGGTCAACGTTATGTCTTCCATATGTGAGTTCCAGAATTCGGCCAATCATCAATAAATCTCTGTCTCCTGCAAGCACAAGTTTTACTTTTTTGGTTGCAAGTTCCATTGCTCCAGTAGAACACACACGTTATGGAAAGCCAAGATCACAGAGTGAGGTGGTTCCTCATGTAACTTGGCCTACTTGGATGTAGATCCTGAAGAGGAGGGCAAAAGCTTTGATTTTGACTCACCAGGAACCAAAGCAGCACACTGTGCACTGAAGTCACATGTTGCCAGTGGTCTGTTACAGAGGAGATTGCCTGCCATTAGTGACCAACTGATTTGTTTTTAAAGAGGTCACCTGTTTCAGACCTAGGTACAGAGAGTTTCAGAAATCAAGTCTGGAGGTCATGAATGCCTGGTTCACTACGGCTAAGTCCAGATCCAACAGGAGGCCGCGCAATCTTCTTGCCAAATCTAGATGGTTGTTGGATCCATATTTATTTGGGTTTCTAAAAGCAGTGAAATGTCAGGTGGACACTGAAGCTGCAGACTGTCTTCGTGACCTAAGAGAAGAAGCTATCAATGAAGGGCAATATTATAGAGACGATGAGTTCTGCACAGTGCCTCCTTCTCCCTACCAGCATCATTTCAGTCTTACCCAGGTTCAGCCTCAGCCATTTACTCTTTATCCAGTTGCTGATCTCAGCTAAGCCTTTGGAAGCTGGGAGATGGCACCATTTGCCTCTGATGTAATGGTAATGCACAATTTCCCTTAGTGGATTCATACAGATGTTGAACAAGATGGAGGTGATGATAGTTTAATATGGGACTCCACATAAGGAGTTTGGAAGTGGAGGAGCAGGTGCCCATCATGATTCTCCAGGTATGGTCTGATACAAATAACCAAGACATCTCAGCATGATGGGGTAGTCTGCCCCATTATGCATGCTGAGGCCTACAGATCAACCCATCCCCATCATCTGTTGTGGCCTTCTAAGATTTTAGGAGGTCTGATACAAGGACCCTCGGATATATTGGTAGAGAGAAAGTGGTTCTGGGAATTAGTGTTGGGAGGACATACCATTACCGTTTCTTTAAGGGACCACAAGCGTTGCCGAGTGGGTGGGACAAGGCTCTCATCTCTCCCAGCCAATTGGAATGATCTTTAGGAAGGGGATCAGCATATATACTGCCTCGTTCACAGCAGAAGGCCTGCCTGATGAATCTGAGGACTAATTGGGGAAAAGGAGCAGCTGGGTAAGGCCCTACAGCTGGCTTAAGCTACCACCACAGCTCCAAGAGGGGAGCTGGGGAACTCCTCATTGGGAGAAACCATGTGAAGTACAAACCCAGTTCCAGGAAAGAGCGCCTCCTGAACAGAGGCAAGAAAACCTATCAAGACTCTTATATGGAGCCAGAGTGGGCATAAATTCCAGCAACTAAAGAAGTGATTTAATAGATCAGAACTCCACAAAGTGGGTACGTGCTCTGAACTAATCCAGCCTGGGTAACCGAGCGGGTGCTGTGAACAGCGTACTTGCACAGCCCCCTAACACGTCATGTCTCTGGGGTGGGACAGCAGGATTCCATATTTGATAATAACCAATGCTGCAGTGATATACTTGCTGTTGTGTTGCTTCATGCTGTACATCCAAGGGTTAGTGCACACCGTCCTCCAACTCATCCCACCCATGTATTCTCAGAGACTGAATTAAAGACCATCCAGCAGATAAGGAGTTACAGTGAATTGTGCAGCAGCATGAAAACATTCAATTATTATTACTGAACAATTGCATTGTGGTAGTACTTAAGAGACCTCAACCGGTTGGGAGCCCCATCGTACAAACACAGAGTAATGGAACAAATTAAATTTAAAAAAGGCCAGCACAATGTAATAACTAACTCTGAGCCAGATTTATGTGGCTTGTCACCTAGTCAGTTTTACTCCACGGGTTGGGGATAACAACATATTTTTAATCTTTGCTATGGGCATTGTGTAGTTAGTGTTGCAAAGTCAAAGAGCAGCCTCCTTACCCATAGCAGCTTCATCGTCAGGTGGCCCCTCATACAGAAGTTCACAGCGATATTTCTGTGCCGTTACAGGGGAAGGAAGGTGCATGGTGATCATCTGAAGCAAGGCATCTCCAGCAGGCAGCCAGTGGCGCATCACAGCCTGAGAAACACAAAAGTTGCATCCTCACTGAAACTAGATTTGAGATGATAAACATAACAACTGACCCCAGAAATAACGAATGCCCTTCTACACACTATCCAAAAACAGAGTTGGGGCAAAAACCAGGACAACTAATCAAAGCTCTTCTGGGACCATTTAAAAGTTCAAAAGACTTTAATCTATCTAAGCAGTTATTCCACTCATTGCCTGTTTTTTTTTCTTTTTTAATGAAAACCTTCACATTCGAATTATTCAAATGGAGCATTCTGAAAACTCAGTTTTTTCCAAACTGGTGCACTACATTTCAGGAGGAAGCTATGCTTTGGGCCACCTTAAACTCTGAAGCTGTGAATGGAAGCAGCAGTTTTAAGGTTTATTGACAAACCATTAGTATAACTGTACATTTTCTATGTGTAGTTTTGCCATCAAATTTAACTAATCAGTTGCGGAAAATTGTAGAAAGGACACCCAATTACACCATTATTCATGACATTTCTATGAGTTATTAATTCTGTGCTCTACAATAGTAATTGCAGTTCTTTGTGACGGCTGGCTCTGCACATCCACACCACCCACCTGCCTTTCCCTCTTCCATGGAGTCTTATACCCTTAAGGACTCTGGGGTTTAGCAGAAGAACTGAGATAAAGCTTCTTACAGCCTCTGCTCTGAACACTGAGTGCTGCAAAACGGTACCTGTGAGGTCCCAATAGTCACTGCTTTTCTAGACATTTCCCAAAGCTCATCCCATACGTGGGAACATGCAGAGGCAATTTTGAAAAAGTTAAAATACACACACACACACATATATGTTGCATTAGCAGTTTTCTTCAGTTATTTATTTATTGCTTATCTGAATGTGAATCCAAGTTCTCTCCCTCTTAACCAATATGCCTTTGTTTGGTTGTGCAGTATCAGACTCAAGTCCTGTTCTCATATCTCAAGGGCTCACACTTCCAAATCATTTATTGTCAACTGGGGCACTCTAGATTCACAAGGTTGTCTTTGTTTGGCCCCCTATGACTAGTTGATAAACTTTGAGATTTGCCACTGACAAATAAGGTAAGTCCTTTTAAGACCCACAAAGTATTCTAGAAGGTTGTGCTGTGTAGCAAAAATAGAAGGGGACCAGCGGCAAATGTTGCAACTCCATTAATCCTGACTGTTGGGTTAAAGGAAAAAAGTCAAACTGAATGATTATATTAAATCTTTTTAAAATACCTTCAGAAGTGGTTTGCCTTCTTTGTCTCGATCTTCAACATCTAGCTTGATGTTAAGTTTCTCTATCAGCTTGGCTGTCTCTTCCTTGTTAAAGTTCATAACCGCATCAAAGATCTACAGAGAAATGTTTGGTAAAAGAAGATTTACCATTATACATCTTAAATCTGTTCCAACATATTGCTGTAAGTAGTGGATCTGTAACATGCAGATTGAAAATGTCCTCACACTGTCTCCAAATTTAGGTTTTTATTTAATAATTCTTTGTTCTTTATAAAAAACAAAATTTATGATTTCCTGCAAAGATCTGAAAAATGATAGTTACACCAAACTTATTTTCTAAACCTCCCAATGAAAGATAATTCCTAAACCTTTGATTTGGATAACACCAAAATAATTTCTTTTGTATATTAAAACAAATTCACTGCACTAACAATTTTTTTTTAATGGAGAACGACAAGACCTGTGCCACATTCCATTCCTCTTTCAGACTTTGTGTTGCCTTCTTTCTCCTTAGTGTCGTTGTATGTAGTTTACCTAGATCATAAATTCCTGAATGCAGGGACTGCACACACTTTGGCCTTGTCTTCACTTACCGGAGGGTCCGGCGGCACGCAATCGATGTTCTGGGATCGATTTATCGCGTCTGGTTAAGACGCGATAAATCGATCCCGGATCGATCCCGGAAGTGCTCACAGTCGGCGCCGGTACTCCAGCTCGCCGAGAGGAGTACGCAGCATCGACTGGGGGAGACTTCCTGCCGCGTCTGGACCGTGGTAAGTTCGGACTAAGGTACTTCGAATTCAGCTACGTTATTAACGTAGCTGAATTTGCGTACCTTAGTCCGAAGTGGGGACTTAGTGGGGACCAGGCCTCTGTGATATACAGATAACCAGCTTTTGGAGCCCACGTTTGGTGAGTGAGCTTCTGTCTTTTTCTAGGCTGAATCCTACACTTACTTATACCACTGGATGAAAATGCCAGAAGTTGGGACAGCTACAGATTAACTTTCTGTTTTACCTTAAAGATGGGATCCAGAACGAGCTGGCAGAACGTCCGTGGCAATTTCTTTCCATCTGGGCTGGTGGCTGATTTGCTGAATTTTCCGGTTGCTGGATCAAAATATCTAAATAAAAAGTTTAAGGCAGAGACAAATTAAGATTTAGTTGGGCCCTGGGCACAAAGAACATTTGGACCTCCCACACTCCAGGGGCCTGAGGGCACCAGAACTGGGTGGGCCAGGGTGGCCATGGCCCAGCCACTTTTTAACCTGGGTGTAGTAGCCTTGGGCAGAGCGCCCCGGGGAGCAGGGACATGGGCTGGGGGCTGCTCTCAGGCACCCCAGCCCCTGCCCAGGGCAGGTGAAAGGTCTGGGGCTCCCCACAGTGGCCCAGGCTCCCTTGGTGGCTCTTACCACAGCCCAGCTCCAGCTTCCAGCCTGGCCAATAGGTGGGGCCCCAGGGAGAAGAGGAGCAGGGGTGGAGCTACCGTTCCAGCACCAGTGGGCCCCCCCCGCCCCCACTTTTACACAGGTGTGGTTAGATGTTCGGCTGCGTGTGTGTGTTTTCCCTGTGTGCTATCCCAGCTCTACGCAGACAGCCGGCACAGCAGACCTTGAGCGAACCGCTCAATGACCACAAGATCCGTTAAGGTACAAAGGCACCAGGCCAGGTTTACTGTCAACAAAGCACAGTAATAGCACCTGGCAAACTCGACGAGAATACTAAGACATGTATGCCTGTGACAATGGACACAGCTCAGTGAATGACGGGACTTTCCATTCCCCCCTCGGCTGGACAAAAGTACTCCCTCTGAGATACATCTTTATACCCTAATACAAACAAGTTAGTACTGCTTCTGACATAGTTACTGCCCCCTGACGTAGCTATTTATTACCCAACACCTTGTACATGTTGGTTCAATTAAAACATCTGTTACGTACTGTCATCCTAGCCTTATCTTTAAGAAGGGGTCAGTGTGTTCCTGTTATCCTTGGGGAATGTTTTTATACCATCCTTAATATTGGGATGTTCTGGTACCACTTAATATTGGAATATGTTTGCATAAGTACTCTGGTGCTTAGCACTTCTTAGGAATGTGTATTTCTGCATTATTAGCCCTGTTCTTGCCAAATTTTGTAAGCAGGTCTTGCCTCATACCAGGCCTTTAATACAAGGGCTTATGTCTCAGGCTCTCTTCCTACTACAACAGGTTCCAGATTGGCCGGGTCCTCTGGGCATGGGGCCCATGCATTAATCCGCCACTGGTTTAAGGTGCTTTACTCATCCAGTTTGAACTTTAGAGGAAAAATATTTAAAGAGATGATAATCATCCATGGTTTGAAAAGTTTTCCAGATTTCTACTGATCAATCACTTTCTGAGAACAAGACTGTGCTTCAGTGTGGAACACCTTGAATTATGTACAGGGCACTAAAATAGTAGGAAAAGGAGAGATTCCTACTTGGAACATTTCAGAGCTGTTCCATTCATAGGGAGAAGAGTTAGTTGCTTTGGATAAAAGAAGTACAGGGAGCAAGTGTTTTTTGTTTTGTAAGCGATACCCATGCACTGGAATTAGATTTGTGTTTTCAATCACCGAAATTGGTCTAGTGGCTTGAGCAAAGAATTGGGTGCCAGGAATTCCTGAATTCTAATCTCAGGTCTACCTAAAATACCTTTTGTTATCTTGGATAAATCACTTCAATTGTATGCTAAATATCCCCATAAACTTGCTTATCTCATGAATAGGGCTCTACCAAATTCATGGTCCATTTTGGTCAATTTCACGGTCATACGATTTAAAAAATTGTAAATTTCATGATTTCAGCTATTTAAATCTGAAAGTTCAGGGTGTTGTAATTGTAGGGATCCTGACCCAAAAAGGAGTTGTGGGGGGGTCACAGTACTGCTACTCTTACTTCTGTGCTGCTGCTGGCGCGGAGCTGCCTTCAGAGCTGGGCAGCTGGAGAGCGGCGGCTGCTGGCCAGGAGCCCAGTTCTGAAGGCAGAGCCGCCACCAGCAGCAGCGCAGAAGTAAGGATGGCCTGGTATGGTATTGCCAACTTTTACTTCTGCGCTGCTGCGTACAGAGCTGGACCCTCAGCAGCCACCGCTCTCCAGCTTCCCAGCTCTGAAGGCAGCGCAGAAGTAAGGGTGGCAATACTGCGACACCCCCCCCCCCAAATACACTTATGACCCCGCTGCAACTCCCTTTTGGGTCAGGACCCCTAATTTGAGAAACCCTGGTCTCCCCTATGAAATCTGTATAGTGTAGGGTAAAAACACAAAAGACCAGATTTCACAGCGGGAGACCAGATTTCACAGTCCATGATGTGTTTTCCCTGGCTGCGAATTTGGTAAAGCCCTAGTCATGGAGTGATATTAGATTTTATTTAACATCTGTGTTTTCCCTGGCTGCGAATTCGGTAAAGCCCTAGTCATGGAGTGACATTAGATTTTATTTAACATCTGTAAAGCACTTCCATAGTGCCTTTCACCTGAAAATTTCTTTCTAAGCATTAATACATCTTCTAATAATTAGCCTGTAACTTCCAAACAATGCCGTTATAATTCATTTGTGCATAATTATTCCTCCTGCTATAAGGCACGGTCCAAATGTAACCCCAGAACTTGTTATTACTGCGGTCAGCCATTTTGTGTGTCCAGCCATTTATAGCTGAAAACCAAATACCACATAGCTAGAAATAATTTTAGGGCTCTGAGAGGCAAGGCCAAACAGCTGCATGATTGCAGTTTTGCTAATCAGAATCGGAGGATGGGACAAAAAGGTAAGTATCATGAAAATGGAAAGAATGATTGGACAGCCAACGTTGGTGTTAAGTGCTCCTGTTTGATTGTTGTTATAACTAGAAATACCAGAAATGCTTTAATAAGAAGAAATAATGAGTAGTTTGCTAAAATTAGGAAAATTGGTGATCCACTAGGGGTTAGTATTGTGACCCACTAGGAGTCACTAGGAGTTATATACTTTGTTTAAGTTAGCTATAAAAAAATTAAGCAAAAGAATATGCTTTGGAGCAGTCGGAGGAAGCTTTTCTTCGGGCAAGGAGTTGACGCCTAAACTCCCCAACAGCTGGACAAAAGGAGGGCCCCCCAAAGCCTGGCTGTTGATCACGTGAAACCATTTCAAACATTGGGTAACTATAATATTTGGGATACTCTGAACCTACCGCTAGAGCATATATGTGTGTGTCTTTAAAACTTGAGAAAAAAGTACTTTTAGGTAAAAGCACTCTGGTTTGTGCCAATCATTTAGCAGACGGAGGAGCTGTGTCCCCACTGATTTATTCCTGACACCGCCTGGAGAGAAACATTTAAGTTACCACTGCTTTGGGTTCTGAAAACCCTGGGTAACACAAAGCCCTCTGAATTCAATAGAAAGACTGCCACTGATTTCAGTGGGCTTTGGAGCAGGCCCATAATCTAACACATTCATTTAATCCACACGTTGTAATAAAAGCAAACTCCATCCTCAAGTTCTGGCAACAATCTAGTCTCTCTCTCTCTCCCCCCGTCACCCCCCATGGTTTATGCCATCAGAATCCCCCTCTGGAATATATTTGTATCACATACGTGTAGTATTCCTAATAGTTTTATATATACACACACATGCGCACAGACATATTGTTGAGCCATACATGTTAACTATGTCTAGTTCTTCAGGCTGCTCATTAACATTTATTTTTTGTAAAAGCATAAGCTACTTCTCCTCAAACTGTCTGCATTAAAGATGTATTCTGTAACAGGGTGCCTTGCCCAGGGGCAGGAGAGCCTGGGGCTAAACCAGCCCTGATTACAAAATGAGCCCCACCTGAGAGAAATCAGGGGACTCCTATATAAAGTGCAGCAGGCAACGCAGGGGATGGTGGACGAGAGAGTAACTGAGACTGCTAGAGGCAGGAAGCCTGATACTAAGCTGAGGAAGTTCAGGAGAAAGCTTTCAAGGCAAGGAGAGATCCTGCCCAAGAAGCAGGGGACAGATAGCAAAGGCCTGCAGAGAAGGACAGACTCCAGGCAGAAGGTAATGGGAAGCAGACAGGCCCTCAGGCAGGACGGGGCTGTGTCTAGCTGAAACTGGGGTGAAGATGGTGGGAGTCTGTGTTCTGCTTTCAAATACACTGTGGTATTTTTGACTACAGAGATAGAGACTGAACTGGGGTTGGGGCCTGGAGGGCCAGTGAGTACCCTGTGGACTAAATAAATGGGACCCCTTGTGGGGACTGGTTGAACTACTCTTGAACTATAAGTAGGGGTCTACTTAAATCATGGAATAATCACACATTTTTTGCAAGTTGGTCAAGGCATAAATAGCAAATTTCATGGATGTGTTCATATCATGCTACCCTTACTTCTGGGCTGCTGCTGGTGGCAGTGCTGCCTTCAGAGCTGGGCACCCAGTCAGCAGCTGCTGCTCTCTGGCCACCCAGCTCTGAAGGCAGTGCAGAAGTAAGGGTGGCAATACCGCAACCCCCTGACAATAGGCTTGTGACCCCCTTTTGGTCAGGACTCCCAGTTTGAGAAACGACGTGTACTTTTGTATACTTTTACAGTATAGGGTAAAAGTACCCAAAAGACCAGATTTCACGGTTCGTGACACATTTTTCATGGCAGTGAATTTGGTAGGGCCCTAATTATGAGTTCTTAAAGGGTCCTAAAGAGGGAGGGAAAACCAAGCCACTGTGCTAAATATATACACTTCATTAAGATATTCCTGAACAGCCTATCGCTGTGGTAGCTAAGCATGTGCCTATGTATACATGTGTATTTCATCACTCACTTGTCTCCCCAAAGCTTTTTCATCATATCTTCTACTTTCTTTGAATGTTCGGCTGGAGGGAGTTGTGCTTTTTCACCTTTGGCAGCAAATTTGGCCACATACATCTCAGCAAACTGCTTCAAAGTAAATGCCCAGCCATGTAAACCAGAGCCAAACCCAACAGTACCAATAAGGGGATCAATCTAAAAACAGAATGATAGTTAATGCCTGTGACAAGACACTTTGCTTTCAGTGGGATGTAGCATGTGACTGAGACTCCCAAAATATTCCATAGTCTTGACAAGACTGGTCTTCTTGGATCTTACTTTGAAGCAAGAGTTCTATTTTGTCCCATTTTGCTAATCTAATTACACCCAAGGAGTTTTGATTATATTTTACAAAGATATCTACAGCAAAAGTGGATTTAAAGCCTTCCAAATATTTCCATGAATTTCTGTGAATTTTTGGTATTGAATTACCTCTGGAAGTTGAAACCTACGTGTCTAAAGTTATGCAAAGTGGTCTGAATTTTAGTGGCTGGGTATCTGCAGCTCCACTGAACCCCCGTGTGGAAGAGCCTAGGATACCATCCTAGCTAATAAACCCTTGTTCTAACCACCAGACCATGACATAGTAGGTTGCGACAGAGGCCATCTGGTAGTTCAGTACTCTTTGCAGCAGCTCTCGTCAGGCCTGACATACTTACTACACCTAACACACTGTTATCATAATCTGTATCTAAAAGATATTGTGTAAGATATCAGTGCAAAACTAATAACTCACTGATCATTAACATTCTTGCATGATATAGGTACCGGGTGCATAGAAAGTTATGAATATATGCTAGAGTTATGTGCTTGGCAAGCAATGCATAAGCCCAGTCTGCCCTAATGGACCAGTGTATTTGGTTGTCTGACCAGCCTGGCCATCAGACAGAGCCAATGAAGGTAGATTTCCTGCTCTGCATGAGGATGAAGCAATACAGGCGGCAGGGGGCTGATCACAGGTATGTTCATGTGCTAGGCCAGAGGATCTTGAGTTCAGGAAACTGCCAGCTTCCACTGTGGAAATATTTTAATTCATTCTCCTATATAAAATCTACGAACACGTTTGCGACGAGATCCTGATAAGGAAGTGTGAACTACCACAGAAGCTTCTTGATACATTAATTCTTGGTATCATTTAAAGCAAAACTTGAGTTTTCTTTACCATAATATTACCCATCGGTCCAGTTTCACCTTCTCCATAGGTGGAAATGATGACATTGACACTTTCCACAATACGCTGGAAGGTCTGATAAAGTTCCTCTGGTTTTAGCTGTAATTCCAACAGAGCACGATCCATCTTGTTCATCATCAGTACTGGCTTGATGCGCTCAGCAACTGCTTGACGCAGAACAGTTTCTGTCTGAACACACACCCCTAAGAGGAAAAAAAGTCAATGGTTCAGATTCTTCAGTCTGCTAAGACCACTTTACGCTATATACACTGGCCAGAGAATCCTAGCACAGAATTCCTTGTATAGCCTCAGTGCTTCATGCAATTGGCAGGGACAGGCTGCAGCCATTATTCCAGTCTATAAAATGGGATAGCAATTGTAAAAGGCTGGGAGGAGAAATGGGGAGTCTGAGCGGCAGCCTTGCACTCTGATGCTGGGTTGGAGGATGGATTTCACTTCCCCAGCCACTCTGCACTTCACCCACAGAGCCTGAATGGTCAGATTCATCCCTTGCAACGTGAACAGGAGAACATGCTAGGGACTAAGACCCACCATCAATTCATTTTCAGCCTAGTTCCAAACTGAAACTAAACCTTCAAAGCAAGAAGGCCAGTGCATTAAGTCACCCACCAGGTTTTTTTTTTTTACTGATGCAGCAAAACCTTGTAGTTAAAGCACACTCACCTGAAACACAGTCAACAACTACAAGGGCACCATCAGTGACGCGAAGAGCTGCTGTAACTTCGGAGGAGAAATCTACATGTCCAGGGGAGTCGATTAAATTAATAAGAAAACCCGAACCATCTTTGCTCTCTTTGATAAAGGCCAAGTCATTGTCCGAGAGTTCATAGTACAGAGAGATTGCTCTGCAGGAGAGAACATTTTATTTCAGTAATTTTAAACCTACATTATGTAGTCTCCTGTAGCTCCTCTTTAAAAAACACGATCATCATGATATACATAAATTAAAGGAAAATGAAAGAGGAACTACTCAACACTATTTTGGGGCTCATAAAATTCTTGGGATCCAATATTTTGCTCTGACTGTAAGGAATTTCTATTTTGATTCATGACCAACATAGCAGAATAACTGTCACCAAATCATTTGCTCTATAAACTTATTTTCAACTGGTTGACACTGCTGCACTGAGTCATATGTCACATGTCGAGATGCTATTCTCAATCATCACAAATGGCCAGATTCTGCCATCTCTGGTCAGTGAGTAGTATCTTAGGCCTGGTCTACACTGGGTGGGGGATCGATCTAAGTTACACAACTTCAGCTACGTGAATAACGTAGCTGAAGTTGACGTACTTAGATCTACTCACCGCGGTGTCTTCACTGCAGTGAGTCGACTGCTGCCACTCCCCTGTCGACTCACCGGTGTGAGAGGCGCAGGCAGGAGTACAGGAGTCGATGGGAGAGCGCTCGGGGGTCGATTTATCGCGTCTAGACTAGACGCGATAAATCCTAGATGCGACAAATTGACCCCCGCTGGATCGATCGCTGCCCGCCAATCCAGCGGGTAGTATAGACATACCCTTACTCTACTGCAAGTAATCCTGTTAAGATTAAAGGAACTACTCAGAGTAAGGTACTATTCATTATGAGTAAAAGTGTCAGAATCTGGCCCAAAGCAAGTAGGAGAGACCACTACATGCGTTTATAAGCTGAACCCTGATATCCTCCATTTTACTGAAGTATTTGTTACAAAAATAACTCTAATATAATTAGCACTACCTACAAGTTATCTACAAACTAAAATCATTTAAAAACATTCATATTAGATTCTTAAAACTAAAAGCCATCACAGTATTTAAATTTAAATTCTAAGTGCTCGAGTGAAGAAAAGTGGCAAAAATTTAATACTTAAAAAGAATGAAATGTCAGTTAGTGGATTTCATTGTAAATGTGTGCTGTTTCAAGTAACAAATAGAAAATATTACATTAGGAGAAGAGTGCACCCATAAGACTCCACTTGATGATTTAGCACTTTAAAAATAAAGATCATCACATCAATATGGAGAATATAATATATATTTTCAATTCAAGAAGCACAGCTGCAAGACATATTGACTCAAAAGAAACAAGTGGAACAGCAAATAATTAACAAAGAAGATATCCCCATCTATCCTGTAAATTAAAGGTCCTGGCATTGATGTAGCAATGCTTTGATAGTCAGTTGAATTAATAAAATGAATATAGCACTAACATTTGTATCTTCGGTAGGTAAGGAATTCTGAAAATAATCGCTACTATGCTTTAAGCAAAGTATGGTGATACAGTCATCAGACAGCATGGCCTATTAACATTCATTCTATTAACAATAACATTGATCCATGTATGAATATAATATAATATATGGAGATATACCTATCTCATAGAACTAGAAGGGACCCAGAAAGGTTATACGAGTCCAGCCCCCTGCCTTCACTAGCTGGACCAAGTACTGATTTTTGCCCCAGATCCCTAAGTGGCCCCCTCAAGGATTGAACTCACAACCCTGGGTTTAGCAGGCCAATGCTCAAACCACTAAGCTATCCCTCCCCCTATGCTCAGAAAAATCCGAGTGTGTGGGGGGTTGTGAGGAGGAAATTTTACAGTGTTGCATTACAAGATTCAGACAAAGGTTAAAAATAACTTTATGGTACTTACGTAGACTTGATTGTGATACATCTTTCTTGTTCATCTTTCCGAGTGTCTGTGAATCGTGTTTCACCAGCTTTGGCTGAAGCAATGATACCTGCTTTAGATACCAAAGAGTCTGTCAGTGTCGATTTGCCATGATCAACATGAGCAATCACAGACATATTCCTGATATTGGATTTTTTGTCCATGATCCCTCGGATCTGGTCTACGGTGAAATTCACCTGAAGGGGGGGAAAGAAACAGCACTATATATGACTTCTATAGAATAAAAAGATAGTATTTTATACTTCAATGACATCTGAAGCAAATTACATACACATTTCCCCTCATGAAAATTGCTTATTTTGTATTATTGTTAACTGTGACATTTTAAATCATCATTAGGCTTCAGAGTTCAAATACAAAAGAGCTGAATGGAGTAGTTTCTAACTCTCTGAACTATTGTTACAGACATCACTGCACTGAGATATACTCAGTTCACATTTTGCAGATAAAACAACGAGGAGTCCTTGTGGCATCTTAGAGACTAACAAATTTATATGGACATAAGCTTTCGTGGGCTACAGCCCACTTCATCAGATGCATGAAGTGAAAAATACAGTAAGCAGTATATATATTACAGCACATGAAAAGATGGGAATTCCCTTACCAAGTGGGGGAATTTTGCAGATAGTTTTTGTAACTATGAAGTCTAGAAACTTCATTTTAAAAATTACTTTGATTTCACAGCACAAACTGGCAACTTCTTAAAAAAATGTATCAACTTGCTGAGGCAGCATGAGCTGGCCCTTCCTATTTCCCACAAGTCAGGAGATACAGAGTTTAGGTGGAACAAGTGTGGCTATAGATAACTAACAAAACAAAAGTATTATGAGATGTGCTCTCACTAATTAAACCCTTTCCTTCTATATTGTACCCTTACTTGCATGTCATAGGAATCTAGGCCAGGCCTACACTAAGCCGTTTTATTAATTTATGTAAATATTGTATCTTTATTTCCTTTAACTTTATCATTTATTTTCTCAAAAACATACCTGGTTTGCTACTCTCCCCTCCAATATAATGCTTATATAAGTAGAAAGTTATTTCTACACATACACATGCAAACAATGTACTGTATACTCCCATTTATCCAAAGGGCCTGGGGGACATCCCAAACTTTTGGCTAACTGGGCATTCAGATAAGCAGAAGTTCTAGTGACTAACATGGGGATGCACCTGGATTCAGATAACCAGGATTTTTGGACAAACGGAATTTGGATACCTACAATTATACTATATTTGTTTTGATTATTTGTTTTTTGAAATAAGGGTCAGAGTCACATTACCCGTTTAGGCCACATCTACACTACTGAACTTACAACAGCACAGCTCTCCTATCGACATAATAAAACCACCTAAACAAGAGGCAGTAGTTATGTTGGCTCTGTGCACACGAGTGCTTACGCTGGCGAAACTTATGGTGCTTAGGGGAGAGTTTTTTCACACCCCTGAATGACATACATTTTGCCAACATAAGTGGTAGTGTAGACATGGCCTTAAATTTTCTGTATTTTTTGCTTTAACACAGTTGCTTTCCATGCAGCTGTTTAGTTTTTCAGTATTAGTTGTCAGCTTGAATAAAAGTATTATATTTCACACACTTATTTCGCAGGACTGGATGTTCTCTAAAAGCTGTTAAATCTGCTCCTGTCATTTGAGTTACACTGATATCAGTGAGAAGATTTGTACATTGCAGATTTGAAATGCCATGTATTTCCAACATCACTATTTATATTACAGTAGCAACCGAAGGCCCAACCAGGAAGGGGGACAGGGGGCTTTGTATTAAGTGTTGTAAAAACATATAGGAAGATACAGTCCCTATCCTGAAGAGATCTGAAAAGACAAATAACAGATGAAGGACATGCTCTTCAGGGCAGGGACTGTCTGTTATATATCTGTACAATGCCTAGCACAATTGAGCTCCCGTCCCTTATTGGGGCCTCAGATGCAAACTGCAATGCAAATAAATAATAATAATTAATGACACGGGAAAGGCATACAGCATACAAGCAAAGTGATCCAGTTAATCCCACGCACGTGGAATGTCAGTTCTAAGGGTTTGTCTGCTTTTTCATGTTTAATATATTATTTATATTACTATTGCTTTTGGGGGAATGGCTGAAGGGGATACGTAAACAGTAGAGGGAAACAGAGGAGAGTGGTAGAGGGGAAAGGAGATAAACACAACAGCAGAAGAGTGAAGTTAGGCAGGGTCAAGGCGGGATGAAGGGGACCAACAGAGCCGGCCCACAACATTTTGGAACCTGAGGCGGGGAGCTCAAATGACAACCCCATGCCCCATCGCTTGGGCCAAAACTTTGAAAGGTCTCAATTCTGCCTTCTTCCTTTTCTACTCCTCTCATGGTACTGCTCTGCTACCTACGTGAATAAAGGAGAACTAACAACTTAAAATGCCTTGTTCAAAAATGTTAAGTAACACTTCACTTTCAAATGCCAGAACAGCAAATGTAACTTTTCTTGTCTGCATAGTAAACACTGGCATTTTTATTTGTTTGAATAATCAAAGTGGTGATTTCCATGCCTTCTTGGTTGCAAAAATTTGAACTGCTTCCTGAAGGTCCACGGTCTGGGCCAGCTCATGGTCTGTTGAGATGGTAGCAAGGCTGACCAGCCTCTCCTGTGTCATTGTGGAGTGTAGATGTGTTTTTATTAACTTCAGCTTGGAGAGCTGCGTTCTCCACTGGCAACTGTTACAGGAAGTGTTAGAAGTATGCGCTGAGCAACAAAAGCATTTGGAAAGAGGGTGGTCATCTTATTTGTGCACATATATTCCAGAACATCCTTTGGAGTTGATCCTGCTGAGATGTATCTTGAAAGGGCTTTCAGTTCATCACCTAAATCACTCGCATCAATATTGCGCATGTCATCATGTGTCACCACTGTCTCTAGTGCCCTGCCTTGCTGGTGTAGGTCTTCTTCAGGTATAGTGAGGAGTTTTGGAATATCATACAACATCCCAAATATACTGCTGTGTTCTTTGAGCTGCATGAAACGTTCTTCAACTGACTGTATTGCACATTTATTTCAAACAGTATGTCATGCCACAACACTAAGCCACACAGAAATTTGAAGTTATGTATGTTTCTGATGATTCCATTTCCCTCTGCCACTGTTTTCCCACGAACAGTTCCTGTCATAGCATTATCCTCCATTATGGGAACTATGGCATCATCTATCTTCTCAATTTGGTGTTTGATAGGCTTTATTGCCTCCACTTGACTTTCCCATCGTGTGGCACTCAGTGGTTTCCAGTGTCAGAGAAGTTGTTCCCAGATGTTGCTTCAAAATTTGCCATCCATTAGTTGATGCAGAGAAAAATACATAGATGCTTTGAATTACATTAAAAAAATTCAGCAGCCTCACTAGAAGCTGATGCTGCATCACTGACCACCAAGATCAATGAATGAGAACTGCATGGGACAAAAAGAACTCGAGGGTTTAACTCTCAGATCCGTGTCTGCACTCCTCTGTTCTTTCCTCTCATGTTGGCACAATTATCGTAGCCCTGACCTCTCATGTCAGCTATCGCAATTCCCGACTCTTCCAGCTTTTTAAGAAGCACATTTGTCATACCAGTTCCTGTAGTATAATCGATGTCAATAAATTCTAGAAAATGCTCTCTGACAGTCACCATTGCAGGGACATTTTCACTAGGTTCTGTTGTTGTTACAAAATGCACCATTAAAGTAATTTGTTTCAATGTCAGGTGTGCAGTCCAGAATAACAGAGTAATATCTTGCTGACTTCAGATCTGCCACAATCTTCTGTTTGACTTTTGTTGCCAGTAACTGTAGGATCTCAATTTTGAATTGTTTTTCCAAGGTAGTGGTATGTGTACATTTCTTGAGTGGTGACTTTGCTTAGATGCCCCTGCATCAAACTCAGACATCAGCTCCACAATTTTAAGGAAGTTTCCAGTGTTTGGCACATACAGTTGATCTGAAGTACCATGCAATGCTAGGTTTTGGGTAGCAAGCATTCTCACAATGGCAATGAGCTTTTTCAGAACATTTTGTCAGTAAACAGATTCTGATGCAATCTTCTCTTGATCCTGATAATCTCTGGTGGCCTTTAACCTTAGTCTCATCTCAAGCTCTTTCCACCTATGGAATGCTCTCTGATGGTTCGCAGCCTTCTTATAGCATGCCAGATTTCTAGCCAGATTTTTCCAGTCCTTTGTTCATGTAGAACCCAATGTGGCTGGAATGTTAGACTGGAAGAGTTTGCAACAAAAACAGTATGCAGCATTCTGGGTTTTTGAGTACATAAGCCATGGCCTCTCCACTTTGTCACCATTGGGGATTTCACGCCAGTAATGTGTTGGATGGAAACTTCTATTTTCATTGTCTTTGGGGAACATGAAGTTTTTCACTTGCTGTGGCCCATGCAGTACAAGGAAGTCCCTCAGGCTACTGCTCAAGTGGGTCCACAGTCCTGGATCATCTAGACTTAAGGAACTAAACTCAGCAGCAGCAGTTTCTTGTGCCTCCACCACACTCTTCTCTGAGCTACACTTTTCTTCAGGAGTGTGCATGGTTACATCCATTTGAGATGGAGATATGGATGCTGCAGTAGCTGCCAGGTCACCTGCACTCTGACTAACTGGAAGATCAGGTATCTCCTCACCAGTCACATCCTCACGGGGGCCGGAAGGCTCAGCGTGAACATTTGTGTCTATGTATCTCAGGAGAGCTCCTTCCTGCTTAGATAGAAAAGCTTCCTTTGCTTGCTTGCTTTTTCTGAATGCTGCCCCAGAGGGGCGTTTTCTTCTTTCACTCATGACTGCTGTTCTGTGCCAGCTATAGTGGCTCTCAACACTCAGTAGAAGGGGACAAATAAGCAGGCTGGTAGCAGGCCCTGAGTGATGGAAGATATCAGCATCTTAAGGGCCTAACTGGCAGGGCCGGCTCCCAGGTTTTTGCCGCCTCAAGCGGCGGGGAAAAAAAAAAAAAAGCAGCCATCGCGATCGACGGCAGCTCCACCGCGCTGCTTTCTTCTTTGGCAGCAATTTGGCGGCAGGTCCTTCCCTCCGAGAGGGACCAAGGGACCCTCCGCCAAATTGCCCCCGAAGAGTCCGATTTGCTTCCCCTTGGCCGCCCCAAGCACCTGCTTGCTCAGCAGGTACCTGGAGCTGGCCCTGCTAATTGGCTTCTACTACTTCAGTTGACTGCCTGTTCTCCTCAAGTGGGTTCAGGGAAGCAGCAGGAAACAGGAAGCTCCCTGAGAAGCTGGTGTGAATCAGTCCAGGCTCCTGGGAGTGCTAGAGAGGTACATAAGAGGCTCCTCCTCTCTCCCCCTGCAGCTCCTGCTGCTTTCTGTTATTCCCTCTCATCTTTTCTCCTGCCTGTCGGTTATGTCTCTTGTGCCCTCCTTCCTCCAGCACAGCACTCCACCATCTCTGTGCATCTAGAGTAGAGAGAATACATATGCACCAGCAGAAGACACAATTTTCTTCCCTCTGAGTCCTAGTGGTGCCCCCCAACCATCTGGCACCTGAGGCGGCCGCCTCAGTTTGCCTCAAGGTAAGGCCAGCCCTGGGGACCAACAACCAATGGAAGTCAGGGGGAAAAATTCCAGGGGAGTTGCTAGTGTAGTTCCACTGAAGTCACTGAGTGGAGAAGCAGGCTCCCAGACATCAAGATTCAGAGTTGAGTGAATATTGGTGTCAGAAGACCTGGGAGGCTCCTCCTGGTTTCTGTCTCCCATGGGGAGGAGAGGCCACTGGTCCAATAACCAGGGCAGATCTCTCTGTTTCAAGTGCATGTGTCCGTAGCAGGTGGAATGTAAGAGAAGTGGAAAGCCCTGACTCTGTGGCCTTGGCTGTGGTTGGTGCAAGCTACTTTAGGAAAGGAGCCCCAAGGATCTGGAGATTTCCATAGTCTGTCCATTACAAGCTTTCTCACTACTGCTCAATATGTGGAGAGAGGAAGAGGGAGGCTGCTGGGCATGCTTCCCTGGGCAGGCCCCTCTAAGTCCTTCTAAAACTTGCAGTGAAGACTAGCTTCTCATAAGCTGAAGAATATTATATGTTTCTATGTATCATTGTAATCAGTGCTAGTAATGCATTTACGATAATATAATCACAACTGATTACATTCTCATTTTCTTAAAATTGGAAGGATTTTAGAAAACAAAGAAATTAAAATTGTGCCTTTTTTGCTCACAATGTATAAAGGTAGCCTGCAGCAGGGTTACACTGGCAAAATCAACAAACTTGGAGTGAATCTGGCCCTAAACTTCAGCTATATAAAGTCAAACCAACAATGTTAGATATACAGGACAGGAAGAGGGACTTGTAAATCAGCAGCATAAAGATGAAAGTAGAAATTACAAAAGCAGATGACAATACCCAGGAATAAAGTCTAGAGGGAGAAGAGAAAGGAGCAGAAGACAGAACCACCCTGTAGGGTTCCCATAGAGAGCTTTCCTCCCACTCCATAAAGTCTTCCTGTTTCTTCAGTTCAATTTCAGGATGAAATGCGGGGTTCAGTGCTGCCTCTTTAGCAAAATAAGTGTAAATGGGTCTTCTCTTCTGAACACGAGCTGGCCCACCCATATGCAATTCAGGCTTCGTGGCATCTGTGGGCGTCTTGTAAAAGGACATGGCTGTTGTGTCTAGGCTCCTGATTTTAAAGCCGCAGTTCGAAAAAATACGTGGCTTTGTACACACAGTCAATGCTCATTGGTTAGAGTTTTTTAAATAATCAACTCTGCAATAGCCCATTTCTGAAAGGCTCTTGTTTTAAAGTTTTGGCATGAAAGGACTGGTTCAAAAAGTGTATTCTGTGACGTAGCTGTAAAGCAGCGTCTGATTGGTCCACCAAGAGGCGGGGATAGTGCCCAAGGTTTGTCTCCCAGAACAGTTATCATTTCACAACCGGCAGTCGCTAGGCTAGGATGTTTTGCTCTGCATGTGTTCAGTAACATAGACTCTCTTATTGCGTTATTTTTTTTTATTCTCTAAAACCTTTTTTCTTTGCCCTGTGCTTATTTTTTCCTCTCTTTCTATTCTTTAAAAATCATCTCTCCTTACTAAACCTAACCAAACAATCTTTCTTCTGTTGAATAAGCTTTCTTTCCTTTTTTCCTCTAAAGCAGGGGTGGCAAACCTTTTGGCCCGAGGGCCACAGCTGTAGGGAAATTGCATGCAGGGCAATGAATGTAGGGCTGGGGCAGGGGGTTGGGAGGAGTGCGGGGTGTGGGAGGGGGGCGGTGTTCAGGAAGGGGCTCAGGGCAAGGGGTTGGGGCAGAGGAAGGGTGCGGGGTGTATGGGGGGCTCAGGGAATGGGGTTGGGGTGCAGGAGGGGGTGTGGAGTGCAGGAGGGGGCTCAGAGCAGGGGTGCAGAGAGAACTGTGGGAGGAGATTCAGGGCAGGGGGTTGGGGTGCAGGAGCGGTGTGGCAGGGGGCTCAGGGCAGGGAGTTGGGGTGCAGGAGGGGCTCGGGGAGCAGCACGGGGCCTGTGGCACCATGGGCGTGGCAATCCCGCAGGCCGGATCCAAAGCCCTGAGGGCCTGGATCCGGCCTGCAGGCTGTAGTTTGCCCACCCCTGCTCTAAACCTAACCAAAAAAACTCATTTCATTTAAGCTCTCTTACTCTATTCTTTCAACCTTTTCCTCTAAATAATCAACCAAACGTATCAAAGTACAATCACGCAACATTCCCCTGACCAAACATAAAAAATAAGGAAAAAAAATTAGAAATGGCCGACTGTGCCAAACCTCGACACCAATGGAAATGGGAATGGAGGGCAGGACAAAAGTCCAAAATGGGGTGTAGAAACCTGTCAAAAATATAGTGATGAATGCTATCGAGCTGTATACTACTCATATTCCTCCCAAACTGCATCCCAAAAGCCCCCTCTAAAACCTTACTCAACTGTAAAAACCTCTAAAATCACCCCTGACAAATTCTATGTTACTGTAACGTATTCCTCATACAAATTTTTTTGGCATAAAGAAAACTGGAAATATGGACATAGCATAAAAATGTTATTCTTTATATTCAATTAATTTACAGGATTTTGTTTTACATTTCAACAAAACTGCTGCCGAGTTTCCAGTATGCTGCACCAGACTGCCGGAGAAAAGAATCCTGCCACAAAACGTAGGTCCAGCTTGCAACAGAGTAGATGGGGCTTAATAGTATGGAGACAGGGCAGGTGAAAAGGCAATCCAAAAATGTAGAGTATTTTTCTCCCTTCCACAAGTAAAATACAGCAGATTTTCAACAAAACCCACAAATTTTACAGCCACAACTGTGAGAAACCAGAATCACTCCTGGGCAATTACATGACATCATCTTGGCTGCATACTGCAGCAGTGCTTCTCACCGGCTCAGCAGCACGGGGACACAGGAGAATCAACCTCCCTCCCCCCATAACAAGCTTCCCCCTCTTCTCTTGGAAGTGTTTAGATCCCCACTGTAAGGCAAGGAGGAATGACCCCCGACCCAATTTCAAGTCAGGAACAGACAGTGGTATAAAGTAAATATGTAAACCCCCCATCTAAACTTATTGCTGATGTAAACACAAGTAAGGGAGGAATAAGCCAGTAAAAGGTGTACATATTGTCATGCCCCCCCCCCTCCAAAAAGTTAGAAATAGAAGGACTGAACTGAGAGATCTTAACAACATTAAAGAAAAGAGAAAAATCGTGATGGCATTTATTTATCACAGAACCAGGCTCATTACCGACTGATCCCTACGATAAAAATATTCAGCAGAGATGAGATGCATTATTAACAACTGGTGCTATTTAAAGTAATAGGGCTGGCTTGCCAACAAAATAAACACAAATAAATTAAAAAAAAAACCAACAACCCAGCAGTGTCTCCAATTTCCTAGGAAAACCCAGATGATCTGACTCAGGCACAACAGGTCTGAGCAGGTATAACACAGGATGTGTACTGACGCACACAAAACCCCTTTCAGATCTCGTCTAACGTGGTGTGGTACCTATTACCCGTGTTTCTAAACCGCTTTCTACCTGCGCCGGCTATTATTTAACTCCAGACCCGTATGGGAACTTGTGGCTCAAGGAAGGGTGGGCAACATGTACAACACAAAACGAAGTCCTAACCTGCGTCATGATCTCCAGCACCCTTCACCCCCTAAACACAGAGCAGCATTTCTCTCTGCTGCCTGACTCACACGCCTGCCATCTTTATGGAAACAACAGGGATTATCAGGGGATCAGAAAGAGAACCCGGAAGTGAGGTGGAGCACTAGCACCGTATAAACGGCCCCAAACCGGAGTCAAGGGCCGTTCGGAGCATTGTGGCTCCTGCACACGCAGCAGTCAGGCTCAGAGCAGCTGTTTGGGAAGGTCCCGCCCCACTGAAGGCTCCAGCAGCCCCGGGGCGGGCTCTCCGGGGGGCTAATCCCGCTCGGGACCCCGGGGCCGCAGGCAGCCCCTGGCCAGACACGCCGCGGTGTGAGGGACCCTGCGGGGGAAATGGCCGCCCCGGCTGCCCTCTCCTCACGCCCCGGAGCAGGCGGGGGGCGCTGCCCCAGCGGCGCGGCGCGGCGGGCTGCCCCCGAGGGCTGCGGGGCCCTTCCGCCCGGGGGCACTCACCATGGCGGCGGATGGCTCCGGATGCTTCCCCCGCCCTCAGCGCGGGGCTGCCGCTGCGCTTCAGGAGCCTCCGACCCAGCCGAGACCCAGCCAGGAGGAGCCGGGCCCGGAACAGGGAGAGTCGGGATGGGGCAACACAGCCGCGCTGGAGCGCCCGCCTCCCCCGCGGGCGGGACGTGCTCCGGCTGGGGGCTGCTCCTCACCGGCGGTGCCAGTGGCCCCTGGTATCACAAGTGCTGGGGGTGCAGGAGCACCCCTGGCTTGCAGGGGTTTCCATCACACACAGGGGGGGTTACTTTGGTTCAGTGGCTTTCAGCACCCCACAAATGGTTCCCACGCTACTGCTGGTACCTAGCGATTCCACCTGCCCTCGGTTCCCCTCCCATGCCAGCTTCCCGCAGTACCCAGTGATTCCACCTTCCCCTGGTTCCCCTCCCATGCCAGCTCCCCGCAGTATCCAGCGATTTCACCTTCCCCCGGTTCCCCTCCCGTGCCCTCCCATGTCAGCTCCCCCCAGTATCCAGCGATTCCACCTTCCCCCGGTTCCCCTCCTGTGCCAGTCCCCACCCCCCACTCCCGTCCCCTCCCATGTCAGCTCCCCCCAGTATCCAGCGATTCCACCTTCCCC